>NC_143161.1:1264349-1564349 GCF_041381405.1 Jatropha curcas
GCAGGGGTACTTCAGCACTGGTGGTTGAGTTACAATGATGTCGTTTCTTCCCTTCATCCATTTTAGCCAATATTTCTTCTTCATCAAGACCCATCTGGCTCTCCGAACCCAATTGCAATCTGTCCGTCTCCATAAGATTACCTCCCACATAATCAGTACCCATTGTAGTTTTTAAGCCAAATAAGGAAAGCCTAAAGTCTTCAGATGTGAGCGTATTACTAGTTCCACTATTTACTTCCATAAACAGAGAGTCAGGCTTAGTATTTAGATTATTGTCAGTGTCACGCAACCACCAGCTCCGGTTACTGCTCCTCCGGTACGGCTGAACCCTAAGCCTGTCATCCCACATACATACCAAATCCTCTTTCTTATGATGCAACCGGAGATCACAAAAGGAGTCCACATGGCCTATTCTTCCACATAGAAAACAGTAGATCTGAATTTTTTCATACCTGAATTTCACATAGAACGTATTACCCGTATTATCCACAATCTTCTTTTTTCGTTTTAGAGGTAAACGAATGTCCATCCTTACTCTGATACGCATAAAGTCATCCAAACCCGTACCATTTTTACTGATCCCATATTCAAGAAATTCACCAATAAAGTTACCCAAAAGTTTTGCCATATCGTCCCTCATATACCCAGGGGGAACGTCTATGACCTGCACCCAGAGGTTAGTTTGAAGTAATGGAATCTTTAGCGGATCTTCTCCACGTTGGAACTGGCTCCAGATCAATAAATGACGATTGAACAGCCACGGTGCTCCATCCAGAACTCTATCTAGATCGATTTGGTTATAGAAACGGAATAGATAGCGTTTAGCACCAAGATCAGAAATGGAAATACCTCCCAAAGGGTGCCATAGATCTGCAAGTGTTGTCTTCATCGCCTGGAAGTTTATCACATTATAAGTCAAAAACATTCCAACCAAACAAAAATCTTCTACTGCCGCCTGAGGTATGTCCGGAGCCGCCACAACCAGATCTTCCTCCTCCTCATGAGCAAGGAAAGAAGATTTAGATCGAGATCCATAGCCAGAGATGTTTATGGTTTCATGGAAATCTTTGAACAAAGCTTGAAGAACTTGAAAAATGAGACAAAGAAAGAAGGCGTGCACTAAGGTTTAAGATCGAGGAAAAGAAAAAATGTTTATGGTTTCATGGGAAACTTTGAACAAAGCTTGAAGAACTTGAAAAATGAGACAAAGAAAGAAGCGTGCACTAAGGTTGAGGATCGAGGAAAAGAAAAGAGACTTGCACTGTGGCAGACAAGCGTGCACTATGGCAGAGTCATAAATTGGTTTAACTAATATATGTTTAAATTCAGTGGTGGATTTAATGTATAAAAAGACGAGTCATTGACCTTGTTTTTTATTTTCTAATACATATGTATTTGTTTAGATTAATCTATAAAGTTTAACTTATTTATGTCTTTCATCATTTTTTTTCAAAAAATTATATATTGACGTTGAAAAAAAATCCTACATCCACCCCATTGTACAACTATACACATTGTAAGTTCAAATCTGAAAAAACATTTATCCTTAAAACAAAATGAGAAATTATACATTATTTTAAACAAAAAAAAAAAAAAGAATTCACTAGTTAAAATATAATTTAAAGGATAATATTCGGATTAAATTTCAAATTGATGCTATGATCTTTTATTTGATGACGAAGCATGCATTTTTCTTTTTTCAAATGGAAGACACCCAGCATGCACACTTGCTCATGCAAAAGCATGTAATAAGCAAAAGGATTAGCCACTTTCAAAACCAAAAAAAAAAAAAAAAAAAAAAAAAAAGCAAAAGGATTAGGTAATTAAAGATATCTAATGAATCTAACCCAACACGTCATACGCGCGACAAACTCGCGTGCGCTTAAAATCCAGCATACAAATTTAGCCCAAAGCACACGGCTTTCCGTTTTTTACCCTTCCGGCCTGCCCAATTCCTCGTCAGTTTAAGACGCTTATAACAATTATGATTCAGTGCATAAGGAAGTATACGAGAACAAAATTTGATCTCCTAATCAGATTAATGGATGGCGATCAATCGTTCGTGATCAGTCAAGCTCAGAAGTCCAACCGACCACAGGAAAGTCCTTAACGTATGCGCTCTTCACTTCCCCTTCATATTTAAATCCGTGCTTTCCACATTATTCACGATTAGTAACTTTTGCATTTGTATTTTACACAGATAAATAAATACTATATATATACACTTTATTTTTTCTTTCGTTTTTGGGTGTTGGGTTTCCGTTCTGTAGCAAGAAAAGTCGCATCTCTCTCACAGAAAATTACATAAACAAAATCATCGTAAAGCGAGAAACTTCTTCGATATTTCGTTCTCTCGAATTTTATTCTTCTGGTCGGTTTAGGATATGAGGTCTCAGATATTTGGATCGACAGTTTCAATTCGAATTTTACAGTACCGGATAATTTTTGGTTAGGGTTTGGGGCTTTTGCAGGAGAATTCAATTGAACTAATAGTGTTTTAGGTTTTTTTAATCCTTTGATTTTGCTGTTGGAGTTTCCTTCTCTCTCTCTCTTCTCTTTTTTTCATGATGATAATGGCTGATGGCGATTCGGGGATTTGGCCTGGCGGTGAAACCCATGGCGTTGACGGGGTTGATGCAAGCGGCGTTGGTGAGGGAGAAGATATGATGATGGATCTCGATATGTTACTTCACATTCTTGAAGAGTCTGATGATCCTTCTCAGGTAGGTTTTGTTGTTGCTCTTTGTTACTAAAATGGGGGCTCGAATTTTCCGAATAAGGACGCTGTTTCAGTTCGCAGAGTCGGTAATAATGGGTCAGAGTAGAATTTGAAGATACTTTGGTTTTGTGGTGTAGTTCAGCTTTTACTGCTTTTTTGATCTGCTAGTTGATTATGGTGGCGTACAAAAGAAAAAGCTGGTTTGGCTTACTGGGTGAAAACTGTATATGGGTTTTGTTTATTGAATATATTAGCTTAAATTGGTCCTTGAGCCCTAGGAGCGTATATTGATCGAGTCCATAAATGAATGTTATACGAATTGTTGTTTCAAGCAAAGTGGGAGAATTCTTTGGGTTTTACATTATTGTTTTTAATGCAGGATTGAATTTTTTTTTTTTTTTCAAAAATTGACAAGACATGCTCTGATCCTTTCACTTGTGAAACTGGGATATGCGCTTTCATGCTTTTTTTTTTTTTTTTTTTTTTTAATTTTTAATTTTTAGTGAATATTTCTTCTTTGGATTTACAAAATTGCAGAATAGTCCTGAAGATTTTTCATATAAGGATTTGAAAGTTGAGTCAGCTCCTGATGTTGGCAACCAAAAGAACGTTCAGCTTCAAAGCGGTAATGACTTTATACTAAAATTTTTGTCCTCGTTAGTTGTATCTGAGAAATAGGATGATGGTGCGTTCTAGAGTTGTTCTTGGGTTGAGATTGAAGATCTCATACTATTTTGTGGATTGTAATTGCTCTTCATTGGTCTACTGTTTAGGGTTTCAGTTGTTAGATGGATTGCATGCGTTACAGTCTGAGCCTATAGACACTGGTACATTTTACCGTTCACACGATTCAGAAACTTCGGATGCTAGAGGGGGTTCAGTCGGTTCATTTGATTGTGAAAGGAGCTCTACCATGACCTTAGATGATGTAAAACCGGAATCATCATCACAAATTAGCTCTCCTATGCATACTTGCTCAGGAAGTCTCAGAGAGTGGTGTTTGCCATTCAGCAGGGATCAAGGAACGGATTGTAATACAGCATCCACTGTTGCAGGAGCAGAATTTAATCATGCTGCTGGTGATTTGGGCATGAATCTTCTATTGGGTCAAACTGGAGCTCAATTCAAGCATATGGGAGGGAAAAACGATTCCAAAGGTATTCGGAATTCTTCTAATTGCTTTTAAATTATGCTTTTCATATGATAATTTTTTTTTATTACTTTTTTTTAAGAAAAAAAAATCTTTGAGCTTTGCATTTGATAACCACGATTTCTGGTGGTAGTGCTGATTTTTTTTTCCCTGGCAATTGCAGACGCTTCAAATGGCCTTTACATGGACAACTCAGATGGGAAGTTTGGATGTGACAGCGCTTTAACTGAAAACAGCTTTAGATTTCCGGAATCCGGAAATGATTTTTATAGAATTATGGATATGTCCTTTGTGGATGCACATGTTGCTTCACACAATGCAGTTTCTAGTCAGTCCAACTTTTGTCATAATTCTGATATTAATACTGAATTAGGTCCCCATTACTCGGCCATGGAATTTGGAATTAGTTCTGATAGTACATTTTTTGTTGATTCGCCACAGTGTTATTTTGGTGGAGATTTCAATTTTGAATTATTGCCAAGCAATGTAGTTACAACTAACAAAAGTGATGAGAAGGATGATATCCAAACGGAGAGTGCATGCTCTGTATCTGACATTTCGATGATTGATTACTCTGATGTCAAGGGATTGAATTTTAAAAGTGAAGTTAATAACTCTATGTCTCCTATCAGTGGAAAATTTCTATCCAATACTGATGGTAGACTTGTTGATGACAAGTCATTAGGACTGCCATTCAGTTGTATCCAGTCGGCCATCAGCAAGAAGCAACTGGCTCATACAGATGAAAAAATTAGTGAAATGGATGCATGTAGGAGCCTGATCTGCAATTCTGATGAAATTACTAATGAAGTTATTGATAGAAAGTTTTCTTGTAGTGAAGGAAATAGTCTCTTTGTTGATGCTGTATCGAAGCAATCATCCTTTGGTGTTTCTTCTATGCCAATTCAAAAGAATTTTGTCTACTTGTCATCTGCTGAGGAATCTAAGATAAACAAGCGGCTAAGTTGTGTTAACAAAGAAACAGATAGTAAACTGCTTCAGTCTAAGCGCTCGGGCCATTTATCAAGCATCAGTCCTGAATCAATTCAGAGTACCTTGTCTGGTAGCAGATCCTATCTTGATGAAGACTCTGATATATGTGTCCTTGAAGATATTAGCCAACCTGCTCGCACAAACCAATCTCTTGCACTTGTGAAGGCCAATGCTCCTGTCCAGCATTCTGCATATGGTGATTCCATTCATTACTCTGCCATTGCAAACCCCAGGCTTAGGGCTAATGATGAGCGGTTCATATTTCGAGCTGCATTGCAGGTTAGTTCTGCGTGATGTCATTGTTCGTATCCTTTAATCTTAAATTCCTTCAAGTTTGAAAAGTTTTAGAACTAAAAGTTATAAATTTGGATTATGGTGGCAACAAATTAAAATTAATTATGGTCATTTGATTGCGGTATGCATAACAGGATATTTCTCAGCCCAAATCTGAGGCTAGTCCACCAGAAGGAGTTTTGGCAGTACCTCTTTTGAGACATCAGGTTTGGAAGTTTTCCTTGGTTACCTACTTAGCCCCATTTTAGAATTGGGTCTTGGCATTGGATGTGGTGAGGACTTCGATAAAATTAGTCTGGTCTATTAACAATGAAATTAAGTTTGACAATGTATTACCCTGTTGGAAGCAAAGAAAGAAAAGGAGAGAAGAAATATTTGTTAATGATTTAAGCTATCATAAGCTCAATAAAAAAGAAAGGAAATACTATATCAAGCGGTAAACAGTTATATCCTATTCAGCGTGCGCATGTGAGTACGTGACATTAAGAAGTGACCTATGTCTTTGTTGGACACTGACTGACCTCTTGATACCTCTCTTTTATTTTATTTGTGTTGGTGTTAAAGTCTCTCTTTTGTTTTTCTATTTATCCTTAATTCCTAGTCCATATCAAATTAAATTGAAGTTATAGTTATCCAGTGGAAGTATAACATCTTTAGACTGAATTAGTTGGGGTTTCTTAAATGAAATTGGCATAACTGGAATCTCTAATTGTTAAATCTCTCTCTCTCTCTCTCTCTCTCTCTCTCTCTCTCTCTCTCTCTCTCTCTCTTCCTCTCTTTTTTTTTTTTCTTAAACTATTTTTGAATTATTTTAATGTTAAGAATGACTGTGTTATTCAAGGATGCATATTGTGGGTTTTCCTCATTCTCTCTGATCTCTGTTCTTACGAAGGTTCTGTTGCTTTACATGAAGTTCTCAATGTGTCACCTAACTAATCTCAAGTGTTTTCTGGACAGCGAATTGCTTTATCATGGATGATTCAAAAGGAGACTTCCGGCATGAACTGTTTGGGAGGAATTCTTGCAGATGATCAGGTGGGTTTTCTGAGCAAAAGTTATTGATGGTATACTTGTGAAGTTTTATTTTAACATGAATTCTCTTGCAGGGATTAGGAAAGACAGTATCAACAATTGCTCTCATACTTAAGGAAAGACGTCCATCTTTTAAAGCAGATCAGCAAGTTGTTAAAAAAGAAGAGTTTGAAACTTTAGATTTGGATGATGACGATGATGAGGTTATTGAGGTTGGCGGAATGACAAAAAATGCTGAAAATTGTCAACATATGTCAAATCAAAGTTCAAAAACGAGCCCCGATAATGTTGGGCAGTCTATGGGAAGGCCTGCTGCGGGAACTCTTGTTGTTTGTCCCACAAGTGTCTTACGGCAGTGGGCTGAGGAGTTGCATAAGAAGGTAACCCATAAAGCTAATCTCTCTGTCCTGGTATACCATGGAAGTAATCGAACAAAGGATCCTTGTGAGCTAGCAAAGTACGATGTTGTTCTAACAACATATTCAATTGTTAGCATGGAGGTCCCAAAGCTGCCTGTTGTTGATGAAGGTGATGATGAGAAAGGAAAAGGAGAAGGCGATAATGTTGCATCCTTGGGGCTTTCATCTGGTAAGAAAAGAAAATATCCGCCCAGTTCTGGCAAAAAGGGTTCTAGGAATAAGAAACAAATGGATGCTGCATTACTTGAGTCTGTTGCTCGACCTCTTGCAAAGGTGGGATGGTTTAGGGTTGTCCTGGATGAGGCCCAGAGCATCAAGAATCACAGAACTCAAGTAGCTAGGGCCTGTTGGAATCTTCGTGCAAAGCGAAGGTGGTGCTTGTCTGGCACTCCTATCCAGAATGCAATAGATGATCTTTATAGCTACTTCAGATTCCTCAGATACAATCCTTATGAGGTCTACACTTCATTCTGCTCTACATTAAAGATTCCAATTCAAAGGAATCCTACAAAGGGGTACAAAAAGTTGCAAGCTGTTCTGAAAACAGTAATGCTTCGTCGCACCAAAGGTCAGATTGAAGTTTGTGACTGCTTGAATCAAAATATTCTTTGGTCTGCTTTAAAAATCTTGGTTGCAAATGTTATATTCGGTAGCATGATCTTGAGTTTTTAATTGGATCTATATTTATCAAAGTATTGAAAATTAGATGCGTACTCAATAATTACTGATTGCAGTGGTTTGTGCTCATCATCTTACTGTTATTGTTTGATACAGCAACACAAATTGATGGCGAACCAATTATTACCTTACCGCCCAAAGTAGTGCAACTGAAAAAAGTGGATTTCTCAGATGAAGAGCGTGATTTCTACACAAGATTAGAGGCTGATTCGCGTGCTCAGTTCAATGTATGTGTTTAACTAGACGAGTAACATGGGTGATGATTTTTTTTACTTTTTGTAAATAACTTATATTTTACTTCTTTTCATTTTCTTTCCCTTTCTTTCTTTACACCTCCCTCCTCCTTTTCCTTTCCGATAAAAAGCTTATTATTCTGATAATTATTTAGGAATTGTTATGTTGCAAACGTGTGCATTTAATTTGTTTGTCCTGCCAGGAATATGCAGCTGCTGGAACTGTCAAACAAAATTATGTCAACATCTTGTTAATGCTGTTGCGTCTGCGTCAAGCTTGTGATCATCCTCTTCTTGTTAGGGGCTATGATACAAGTTACCTGGGGAGATCCTCAATTGAGATGGCTAAAAAACTTCCCAGGGACAAACAAAAATGCCTTTTGAATTGCCTAGAAGCATCTTTGGCAATCTGTGGCATCTGCAATGTATGTATTTACTCATTTTGTCCTGCTTCAATGTTGTCTCTGTTCATTTTCTGCAATGCATCCTCAATTGAACTGGAAAGAGGCCTTCTAGGGATTTGACAGCCTGCTTTTTGTGAATCTATCTTTCAGAGCTTTGCTGAGTTCAACTCTGAAATTTTGAAGAACAAGAAATTTCATATACTTGCAAAACGATGTAGGGCGTCTAGGCTGTTATATAACAATTGAAATAATACATTCAGTCTCTGAATGTTAAATCCCTATAGGACATAGATTTTTGCGTAAACCACTAGGATGAATACTAGGTGAAATTTGTTTTGGCTAAAAATCTAATACTGAATGACAACATGGGGGCTTAATAAGAGTTATTAAGAGAAACATGCTGCTACACCAGTTCATTTGAGAATCTTTGGAATTTACCAGACCCCTGGAATTGAATCTTTGAGAAAATCTAAGTGAATCCATATTACCTTAAAATTTAAAAATAAAAGCCTCGTCTAAAACTCATCATTTGAGGTTTAGTTTTAGTTTCCGTAATTATAGGGTCTCCAAATCAGTGTTGCACGTTAAATGTGGCTTTCCATATTGTCGGATGGCTACTGCCAGGCTTTCCAATCAGAGGGTGTGCCATGTTTTATTGATGACTAGATAAGGTGTTAAAAAAGTCATTGTATAAAATGTTTATGGCTGGTTATATTTCCCTCCCGGCCAAATCTCGCTGGTTGTATTTAATTGTTGAACCGATGTGTTCTCATTCCACTCTTGGTAATTGAGGTGCTGATGTTATGTTGTAAATGGGTGGCTGATGATTGTGTCTCTGGTATAAGTTTCTATTTACTGATTCAGTGTGTATGAGAATAATTTTGCTCTAAATTATGCTGTATAGTTTCCGTGTTGGGGTGTATGTTTTCTATTAACCTTAAATTGTCTTGATCAACTTTTCATTCTGACCAAATGTGTTTTCATGGTTCATACTCTGATGAGACTTCATTTTTCTGTAGGATCCACCAGAAGATGCCGTTGTTTCGATCTGTGGTCATGTTTTCTGCAACCAATGCATATGTGAACATCTTACTGGTGATGACAACCTATGCCCCACCTCAAAATGCAAAGTTCGATTGAATAGTTCTTCAGTGTTTTCCAAATCCACATTAAACAGTTCTCTCTCTGACCAGCCTGCTGTAGATGGGTTTGGCTCTGAAATTGTTGATGCAGTTAACCCTTACTCTGAGATTCCACCATATGATTCTTCAAAAATCAGAGCCGCTCTTGAAGTCCTGCAGTCACTGACTAAACCACAGGATTGCTCATCCACAAATGGTTCCTTAGATAAATTTTCTGATGGAGCTGCTACTTCTCCTGAAAACTTGTGTAGTTCTGGGATTTCAGTAGATGATAATACTGATGAAGGATTTTTATCTCTGGACAAAAATGTTCAGGATTCAGTTAAGCAGGTCGGCGAGAAAGCCATAGTATTTTCCCAGTGGACAAGGATGTTAGATTTGCTTGAAGCTTGTCTTAAAAATTCTTCTATTCAGTACAGAAGACTTGATGGAACAATGTCAGTTGTTGCCAGAGATAAAGCAGTGAAGGATTTCAATACACTCCCAGAGGTTTGGGGGAAACCACCTTCTAATATTTCATGGAGAGTTATATGTCTACTGAATTTATTTCTGATTTTTTATCCTCCTTGCTTTGTAGGTATCAGTTATGATTATGTCTTTGAAAGCTGCTAGTCTAGGACTAAACATGGTTGCAGCTTGCCGTGTGCTGCTTCTGGACCTCTGGTGGAATCCCACTACTGAAGACCAGGCAATTGATAGAGCACATCGAATAGGACAGACACGCCCTGTTACTGTTTTGCGTTTAACAGTGAAAGATACCGTTGAAGATCGTATTTTAGCTCTACAGGTATTATTCCTTTATTTTCTTTCTCTTTGTCGTATAACTTATTTAGAAGTTCCTGATTTCATTTTTGAAAAGTTTATGTAGAGATGACATTGATGGCTACGCTCTATGGTTTGTTGGAAGTATTTAGTTTTCATTATTCAGTTATTGGTTCTCAGGCATGTTACTTATAGATGTTTCAGGATTAGAGCCTTAGAGCTCCTCATTAAATTAAGTTGGGACTTTGGTTTGGCGAGGCATTTATCTGGTGAAAACTTTAACCTAAGGTGAAATGATTAGGTTGTTTAAGTTTAAATTTTAGTAGCTGTTCAAGTGTTAACTTTAAGTTATTTTGTTTTTGTTTCATATATACTTTTGGGCAAGGACTGGAAAAATAAAAAAGAGGTTGAGCTTGGGGATTAGGGCAATATGGTTCATCTGTATCCAGTAATTAAAATCACATGAGCCACACAACTTGATTGTGTTGGCCTTTTTGAGATCTCTACTCGAGTTCTTCATTCTCATCTATGCAAATTGGGCAAGCTTTTGATGTGATTGGTATTCCATGCTTGATTTGACATGATTTGTAGCTTGTAAAGTCTCTAGTTTCTGGTTTATTCACTTTTAAGACAGGTAAAATGACAGATTAATTACTTGCCTCTTTTGTCCTATCTCTCTATTTTTCTTGCATTCTATAGCTGATATGTGAAGTTTTATCTTGGATCCTGTATTCAGATATTTTTATTTTCTTGATTTCAAATTTGTGTTTCTGAAAAATCCTTGATCTTGCAGCAAAAAAAGAGGGAGATGGTTGCATCTGCATTTGGAGAGGATGAAACTGGTGGTCGTCAGACTCGCTTAACAGTAGACGACTTAAAGTACCTTTTTATGGTGTGAAGATGGAGATAATAATATTTAGAAGACATTTTTTTGCCGGACTCAGATACATCATCTATAGGTCCCAGCCAGCAAAGATATATAGGTAGATATTCTTAGCTGCTTGCTGCTGCAGCTCTATCATTAAATTGAACCATAGCCTGACTAGTTTCAACATTCATACCTCAGAAGTTTTTTTTCCTGACGAGAAAATACATGCATAGGTGTTATTTGAAGATGATCCATTTTTTATCCATTTTTTGGCAGCTCTAACAATTGATCTCCTCGTTTGTCTCCATAGTTGAAATAGAGTCTTACAGCTAGTATAGATAGAGTTTGATAGGTACATATGTAACTTTTCTTTTTACAAAATTTTCCCCAAGTGTAAATGAAAGGGGTATTTCCTTTTGATTAAATTGTTATATTGTTTCTCGTTGTACAGGGATTATGATTTCCATATGTTTTTGACTGTAGTGGTCAAAAGACCAAATATTGTGCTGATGAAAGTATTTTTCTCTATTTATTTTTGGTTTTTCGATTGATGCTGTTCCAGTTATGTCATGTAATGCAAGAGTTTCAGGTTTGGATGCTGTTGAATGATTGCTCATCATTTATTTATGGGAAAGATGTTAAAAGTTGGATGACTCTTAAATATATATATGTATTTTTTTGTATCTGACGGCTAAACCCGCTGCATTAAGTTGATCTACTTGCTGTCTAAGTAATGTTAAGATGTGGTCTTAAGGGGGAAAAATAAAAAGGGTTACTGAGCGATCCAAGCCAGCGGGTGTACTACAGCCACCCAATGTACGTTGTTGCGGGCTTCGGACTTAGGAGAGTAATATCATATAGAAAGAATGGAATCTTTTTAATCGGGCCAGGTCCCATGGTCTAGCGGTTAGGACATTGGACTCTGAATCCAGTAACCCGAGTTCAAATGTCGGTGGGACCTTATTTTTTATAAAATTTTATTTAGACTTGGAAAATCATAATATGATAATAAGTTAAAAACGAATGTCAATGTGATTTTTACATGGTATTTTTATTCTATTCTATCAGGCAGAGCTGAAGTTCAGGTCCCCATTTGCCAAACTACACAGGGTAATACGCCTCAGAATTCTACTATGAAAGTCGATTAAACAAACACTTACCTGATCAACATAAGAATGAAAGGAAATTGCTATCATAAGTTTACATCTATTAGGAAAAGGAATTCTTTTACAAGTCTCTGATTGATGTTTGGAATTAGACTCGTAAAGTTTCTCAAGTTACAGACAATTTTCCCCATTTAACATCTACAATTCAACCAGGACGAAATGTCATTGCGAACAATTTGAATATTTTCATCTGTCTCCCCAAACAGCAAAGAATGCATCATACCATCATATATCTTGATTGTCTTGTCATTGCTCTGTGACTCTTCATACAGAGCTCTGCTAACATTTGGATCAGTAACAACATCAGCGTTGCCATGTAACACCATAAAAGGAATGCTAACATCACATAATCTTTGACTCAGATAATCGGTGACTCTCAACAGCTCAACAACAGTACCCAATCTTGGTTTTCCCCTATATCTCATTGGATTCATTTCTCCAATCGGCTTCTTTTTCTCTACTTTGATTGACTTGGATAAAACATCTGCCGTTGGTACAATTGCCCAAGTTGGAAAAAATTTTGCAACAAATGACAAAATCTCAGGAATTGGCCATCTGGGTTTCATTGCCTCAGAGATTTTACACATTGGTGCGACCAATATCGCTCCGTCGAACCCTCTAGGGTTTGCTAGATGAATAAGAAGGCAAATAGCGCCGCCCATTGACTCACCATACAAAAATGAAGGCAACCCATGAAATTGTGGATCTTGCTTTATAGAATTGAAGAAAAAATTGCAATCTTGAACAACGAGATCTACGTTTGGAACATAGGCTTTGAGGCCTTGAGATCTGCCGTGGCCTTCAATGTCAATACCAAAGCAGGCAAAACCCTTCTGGGCAAGGAAGATAGCTGTGGACTGAAACGTCCAGCTGATGTCATTGCCGTAGCCATGGACCATACAGAGGATGCCACGAGGAGGGGTTGTGGAGCTGGAGAGCCATGATCTGGTGAAGAGAGAGAGGCCTCTCGGTGAGGTGTAAAATGAATGTGAAGCTCTGATTCCTTGTTGCTTGTAGTACTCTTCTTCTGGGGTTTTGCCCCAGTAGTGAATTTCGGTTTCAGTCAAGAGATTTTCTTGCTCCTGCATCTTTGGAGAAAGATTGTAAGATTGCAATACTGCTATATGTTCTCTGTTTTGGTGTTTCCGTGGATGGATGGCACTTGGTCGGCTGCTGGCTGTGAATTTAACTTTTCTCTTGGGTTGGTTTGGATTGGACTCGGTTTTGCAACAGTTGACTTTTATTTTGTGGGCAGGCTTCCCCAGTTATTTTTGGAAGTTGAGGTCAGTGCTCTTAGCCCATTACTTTATGGCCGCACCCCGCAGCAAACTATATTACATTCAATGCATTGTGCTTATCTTCACTAACTTGAAATAACTACTTGATGATTTTTGTTTTGGGGGTTAACTTATCATGGGGGTAATTTTACATCTTTCAACAAAAGCCAGTTTTTTTCACATCGATGAATATGTACCATAAGAAGGTTCATGTATCATTTCTTTCTAGTGAAAACATAAAGCACATGCCTTTCTTCCTTTCTTCTTTCTTACTTTTTTTTTCTCAATGAGGGCATAAAGTATATGCCTAATTATTACTTAGTTTCTAATGCATATGATGAAAATTTGTTGTGTAAATTAATTATGCATTACATACCTAATTAATTTACATAGTGCCTAATGCATGTCATGAAATAAATTAATTAGGCATAAAGTCGCACCTAATTAATTTACATAGTTAATTAATAATTAGGCATTTTGTCCTATTGAAATGAAAACTCTAGTTAACCTACAATGAACTAGATGCCTAGGCTTCAATGCAAAACTTGTCAAGTTTCTAGCAACGCCATAGATCAATAGCTGCTATTCATAGTGTTATTTACTAGTTATATGCCTGTATTCATCAATTTTTTTAGACAAATTAAAGGCAAGTGAGATTCTTCTTACTTTGCCTTTTCTTTCAGAAATCTTGTAATAATTCGGAGTCCTGTGCAGGTTTCTTTATCCCAATAGAGACTCACATACTGCACAGCTTCCCCACATGTTGGGATTGCTTAAAAGGCCAATTCGGCCACCAACTTGAGGGGATTTTTAGTTATTGACTGCAACTTTGAGTTGAGTAGTCTTACTACTATATCTCTAGATTTACAAACCATGTGTTTTAGTATGCAATATCAAGATGTTAGGTGTCGACAATTTTCAGAAGTTGAACCTGTTTCTTTGAAAGCAAGATAATGCAGTTGGTTTCAGGATTGCATGTGAAAAATGCTTAGGGAAATGTTTAGTCGGTGCATCAATTAAGACTTTTGTAAAGTAGTTGGCGGTGATTTATCAAAAGTGTGCGTTTGTTCTTGCTGAAATTCGGGGAAAAGCACAATAACTTGAGTACCTCCATATCTACTATAAAAGTAGAGAAACTAGTTCTTCTTTTAAATGCCCCATAGGATAAGTCCCTTGCAAAGCTAAGAGAAGAAAATTTTTAATGTTTCGTTGTGATAGCAATGAAAGAACAAAGAAAGAACAAAATGGAACAGGAAGTGGAAGTATATTATTCTTTTTATGCATAATTTCAGGACAGGAAAAAGATAAAGGTAGTTCAGAGGGAATAAAAGGACACAGAACTCAAGAAAAAACCTTCCCCAGCAAAGAGTCATATTTGGGGAATTTTGTTATTTATTCTACTACGTTATAGTTTCACTCTTAGAGGGGGAAAAAAAATATATTCAAAAATAAGTATTGCACTTGAGAAATACTAAGATATACTTTAAGCTCGGTGTAGAGAAGTTTTTCAGAAGATGTAAATTTTTATTTATTCAATTGATAATGATGCAAAAGTTTTGGTAGGTCAAAGTATCATAAATAAATTTATCATTGTACTTTGCGTAAAAAAACCTCTCAAACTTTGCAAGAAAACCTCTTGTACCTCTAAAATTATGGATTTTGATAACATTACACACCTCTCCACATTACACAATTATTTTTTGGTATTTCAGCTTTTATATGCAAAATATTAATTTGATGCGTGGTTACTAAAACTTTTGAATAATCTTACATTTTTTAACTATCCATTAAGTGTTTAATTGATTTAATTTTACAAGTTGAAATATTAAATGGAAAAATTTTGCAATTTGAAGTGTTTAATACGTGCAATTTATAAATTGAAGTGTTCAATTGGCCAAATTAAAAATTGATGGTTAAAATGAACAGTAAAAAGATACAAAATTTGAATTCTCTTTACATCAACTTTTCTGGTCATAGGACTGACTATCAATTTCCTGTTGAAGAGATGTACAACAACAAGAATTAAAGAAATGCAACGAGAAGCTTAACAGAATCAGCTTTGTTATCGATGTTAAACTTCACGTAAAACTTGGCCCATAAGCTATTTTGCCTTCTCAAGCTCCAGAAGGGTCAGATGGCCACTCGATTAGATAATAAATTATGGATAAAAGATTAGATAAATGGCATACGCACTTTGCTATTTTATATGTTCTAATTTAACCATATGTCAAGTGTTTGAAAGAGAAACCTATGTACCAGCAGATTTTTCTTGAGGGCTAAAGTTAAGTTATTGATAAATGTGGGTGGATAGTTATCTTAAGCTAGGATAAGATTGCCAAATGGTTTTACCACATCATTTTTAATTTTTGGATGGACGAAAACTAGGCCATTTTTTCTTGTAAGTGACACTTAAAATGATTGGAAAGGAGTGGGTGAATCTAATTTGGCTATCGGCATTTTCAGTATTATAAGTATTAAATTCTTTTTTACAGAAGAAATATGCCTTCAACATTGGTAGCAATGGGAATCTCATGGGCAATTTAACTTTTGAAAAATTGTTGTTAATGGATGGAGTTGTGTATAATAGCTTTCAGGGGCACTGGTAACTGCATATTTTGATTATTAATTCAAGGTTAAGCATGAATATGCTTATTTAATTAGTAATTTATGATAATGGTTTAAGGTGAGTGAGTACAAGCAATCTTAGCTCTGAGGAATAACACGACTATGGATCAGATTCCTATGTTTGTTCTGCATGGCTATTGACAACTTAAGGATGCATGATATGACACCTTTCTTTGAAAAATTTGATGCTGAACCTGCAGCCTCTTATAGTGCGGTTTATCACAACTTTGATCAGGTCATGAATTGCTGCTAAAGAGCAAAATTAGAAAAAGGAAGTTGAAGTTAGACATAATACTTAGTAAAGAAAGCTGAGACAAAGCTTTATGCAAGATTTGTTTGAAAGGCTAACGTGTATCCCCTGGTTCAGTTTAGTTGCACAACACCCAAATTGGCGCACCAGAAGTCACACACACACATCACACAAGGGTGTTTTAAGTCCCTATCGTGATAGACATATCTTATCATTTACTATTAAACTACAAGATATAGGCTATTGTGATTAGCGCAAATTTGTACTTTTCCCCCTTTACACTGACCAATCCTTCCTAGTGGCTGTGAAATAAACCAAATAAAGGGAATGACCTAATTAATTAGTTTAATAAGGGAATTGTGGACATCCATTGGCCAATTTAAAGCTGGCTCTGATTTATTCAGAAGTTGGAAGTTGATCTAGCAAATCTCTTGTTGGTTGCCATTTTCGGGTGGCAAGAATATGATACATGGTGGGGAAAGTAGTCATAGATAATACTTTGGATATCAATTTCCTGATAGAGAACTTTGATTATTCTAATCCAACATAGTCTTGTGGGTATGACACCATACTAAATGACAACTATCTTCTTATATAAAAAGATTATCTCAATCCATTGTATATAATTTTGAGGACTGACTAGAATCATAACCAGCTATGATTATATAGATAATGAAGAAATGAGAATAGGATTGTTTTTATTTTGACTTTTAAATAGTATCATGAATTATGAATAAGAAAAGCGCATATGAGGCTTAAATGGAAAGTTGATGTAAGAATAGCATCTTTAAAAGCATTATTTTATTATGATGATGATTTTTTGAGGAAGTATATCTTTGAATTGAAAATAAAGAAAAGGTGCAAATAAATTATGAACTGAATGTCTAAGAGATGATTTCCATCTCATTCTTCAACTAAACAAATATGGATTCCAGGTCATTGTTCAACAACCAACTTAGTTATTCCTTTCATACCTTTAACCACCTAGAGTTCACCATCAGATTCAAGAGTCATAGATGAAAGGTTCGCCACAAAACTCCATCTTTCTACTTTGCGATGATGAGATTCTCAAAAATAGTTACCTTTTTGTCCATTTTAGGGGCACCACCAATTTGGAATTGGTTCTTATACCACTATCTTTTTTCCACTTGGGCGCTTTCATGACATGAGAAGTGACTAGCTAGAATGTGGTCAATCTGAAAAGATATCACCACGTGCTGTAACTGGATTTGGCCTTTTTTTTTTTTTTTCATAATCGTAACATTTGAATGCAGTATTGACTCTGTAACAGTGGTCTAACGTTCAAATGTTGCCACTACTCTTAATTTAGGGGGTGATTTGATCCCTAGGCTTATTTAATATTATCAGATTCCTAGACTGTCCCACTGGTCAGTAGCTGCACAAACTAATGGCTTCAGGATAAACTTTAAAGCCGTTGGCATCTTCTTGTGTACATAATGCATAAATGATAATGATACTAACTGTTTCTTACTTATATTTTTTTTGTAATATTTCATTCGTCCAGTGATGTATATGACTCACCAACTTAGTTGCTTCTGACTAGACTTGAAATTGAAGAACTTATTAGTGTCATCTATATGTGTAGTAAATTCTTTTTGATGGTTTTATACTTTGCTGTGCTCTTGGATTTTGGGTTATCCCGTTTATTTAATCTCTTTAAGAAGTTGTTGAAGAAGAATAGCCAATGATGATCCACTAATGTTCTTTCCAGTGGTGCCATTTGACGAAACGTCCCATAATTTTTTTCCATTTCCACCATCAGCAGATGTATCCACAAAGGATACAGCTTAATTTAAATTAATAGAAAATTGGATAGCTTTTAGTGCTTGTGTGCTAATAAGTAATATGCAAAAACTTGCTTAGCTGATAGTTGGACATTGATAAAAATGCCATTCTTTAACAATTTTCAGATTCACTTGATGAGACCAAGATAAAGAACCAAGAGGCAAGTTCATAACTTTTGAAATCACTAGATTATTCTCAGACCAGCTGTAACATCCCTTCTCGGTCCACCCGTAAACCCGAATAAACCGAGACGAGACGCTACAAACTGGTTGACTGTATGTCCTGTCATGCTGACATCATCCTGTATATGAACATACTAGCATGCTGATGCTGTTATATTAATACTGTCTATAATCTTTACAAGACATGATACTAGTTACAAAATGGATTGGGCCCAACTGTGTGCCCTGTACATGCCATAAAAAGAATAACAAAATGAGTTTCTACCCTGAAGACCGAGTCTTCTACAGATGAACGGCAGCAGTTGTAAACGGACCCTCTACGGACCAGTCTCAAAACCTGCGAGTTAAACAGGTAACTCGCTGAGCAAATAAAGCTCAGTGGATATCTCAACAAGGAAAGAAACAATAAAGCACATACTTGTATATAAAGAATCATGTAGGCACACAAGGCACATATAAGCACACATATCATGATATCTTTCATTTATCTGTATGATTTATGTAATGTTATGTCCAGATATCTGTATGGCTCCATAAGGTTATAGCGAAACCGAGGTGATAAGAAAAACTGTATAAACTGGATGAATACTGTATACTTGGCTGCTATGGCCCATATAATCATATCCACTCAACGGCCTGTAGCCGGAGTAACAAACTGTATGAGGCGCAGATCTGCTATCCTATGTCGCTACATGGCCTTATCGACATGGTTTCTACCTAACCTCAATGGAGCATAATGTTGGTATGTCAAATGTATAACACAACATCATAGTAATAGTTCATCACTTCATAAATTATAATGTTCATATGATTTCACATCATTTGTATGCTTGGATGTTGTTTTGATACATGTTCTAATGTTGTCTTTTTGTTTTGAAATGATTGGATGCATACAAGTTGAGCAAAGAACCCAATTACATAGAAAAGAAAGTCCAAAAATGCAGGAAAAGCCAAGTCGCGAGCGCGCCTGTGGAAGTCGCGAGCGCGAGATGCAGAAAATAAGAGACAGTGTGTTATCAGGCACAAGTCGCGATCGCGTACTTGAGAGTCGCGAGCGCGTAGTGTGCCAAATGAGAGACAGTGAGTTTTCATGCCAACTACGCGAGCGCGCAATGCAAGTCGCGAGCGCTTCCAGGCCAAGGGCCAACTTCGCGAGCGCGCACTTGAGAGTCGCGAGCGCGTAATATGCCAATTGAGAGTCAGAGAGTTTGAAGTGGAAGTCGCGCGCGCGCAGTGCAAAGTCGTGAGCGCACGACGTGCTTCCAGCCTACGCAGTGCCAGGTCGCGACGCGTTTCCAGCCTGCGCAGTCTTCACTCTTTTGGTCATATCTCTCAATATACAAATCCAATTTGGGTGATTCAAAAACCCATGCAAAGCTAACACATAGAGGAACAAATAACTCTTCTATGACACTTCCTAATTCCCTCATTAAATGGGGTCAAAATCAAGATGAAGTCCTCCCCTGTTTTCAACATAAACTCAATACCTCCCCTGTTTTCTCACCACTACCATTCTCCAACATGAAGCAATATATTGTCTCAATAGCAACACACCACACAAATTCTCATGCAAAGACAATAATAAAAATCAAGAGATATCAAACCTTTACTCCAAAAAGCTTGAGCTCTGTTCTAGCTTCTCTTCTCTACACTCTTTGAACTCCCTTCTCCTATACACATCAAAATTCTTACAACTTATCTACAATATCACTCAAGTAGAGACTGAATAACAATAAGCTGCAAGTAATTCTACTTACTTGGAGAGAATTGAGGTTGCCTAAATGGATGAAGAAATATGAAGAAGATAAAGATAAAGATGAACAATGGGAAAGTAAAATGATGATTACGGGTAAGTCATCACAAAATCAAGATAAATGATGGAAACTTACTAAATGATACCTCAATTGTAAAAAGGCTATAACTTAATACCCAAGCTTGTTCTTTTAATGCCATTAAATCCTAATCCTTACACTTTGCTCTTTTTCTTTCAATCAAGTAAGTCCACTAATAATCCCATTCTACCCCAACCGGGTTTGGTTCAACTCGACTCAACTCGACTCTATGCAAAGACTCGACTATGCAAAGACTCGACTCGGTAGGATGTCACACCAGCAGTCAAATTAAACATAGAATAAGAGAGAAAGGATATAAGATGGAATGCAAGACAGAAGTAGGAAATATAGTCAAATAAGAACTCTTTGAATATATTCGAAATTCTATCCGTTTATTTTTATTTTTAATTTCTTTCCCACCTTTTCTTGATTCTCTTATGATACATTTCCTTGGGGATTAATTCTCGAATTCTATAGGATAAGTGAAAAGCTTGACTAGTCAGGCGTATCTGTTGCTTCTTAGAGGTAGGGTATAATCACCCATTAGTCAAAAAAATATGTTTGGTTAGGGGATATTTTTCTGAAATTAACTTGATATGATTCATTCGAAATATAATATAGAGATACTATAATTTGCATGTCACATTGGTTTAACATCCCACAGTACAAATGGAAGCTCCACTGAACCTTAGCTCATGCAAAGAATACTCTTGAAGTTGTCTAAAAATCAATGTCAGATGCTGTAAGGTTGCCAACCTGATAAAAACTAATCACCATGACACGTCAGAGTACTCTTTCCACATGTTAATTTTTTAAAATTATTCTCTCCTCTAAAGTGCTCTCTGATTAGTATAAATAGACACGAGTCTTCTTGTGTTGTCATCCTATTTTGTGGAAGCCATTCTAAGTTGGCTCCAATATGGATTTTGTGTCTGAGATGACAAAATTCCTCACTTTAGTTCTTGTTGCCATAATCTCTGTTGAGACTGTTGCGAGCGCTAGGCACCAGCCATTGGATGGTCAGAAGCAATTTCACTCACTTGAAAATGATCACCTGGTAACTAATTTGCCAGGCCAGCCAGATGTGGACTTTCGGCACTATGCCGGTTATGTTACAGTAAATGAAAAGAATGGAAGGGCACTTTTCTATTGGTTCTATGAGGCCACCACGCACCCTGATGAAAAACCTCTAGTGCTGTGGCTTAATGGAGGTAAGCACATGAACATAATATTTGGATAGCTAACTTCCATACTTTTCCTTTTTGTTGGAACGAAATGAAATAGAGACGGTCTTGATGAACAATCAATGGTAGAACTGCTTTAAAATGTGCCATTAAATTTCTTGTTACCTGAGCAAGAAAATATGAAAAAAAAAAGAAAAAAAAAAAAAAGAAAGAGAATTCACTAGACTAGACAGTGCTCTATCCCTGTTTTGGTGACCTATCCATTTTGTCCTTCAGATTGATGGAACTGATGGATGTTCGGCAGAACAAATTTGACTGGATTAAAGGTAGGCTTTGAGACCTACTAATATCTCTAGTGGGTAAACTTTGGCCATCAAGAAATTATCCTGAAGGCCATTAAGATTCCAGTACTAATCTTTTGACCATGTTTATTTATTCATTTGCATTTATGTAATCAATGCAGGTTTCTCTCAATGTTTTGATGTTGCCTGTTGGCAAATACCCACACCATATAAAAGAAAATTTCTGTTAATAAACAATTGCATAAAGTTTTTTAAGAATATAATATGATATTTCCGTTTCCTAATTTTCCAGTGGGTTAACCTTTTCCCCTCATTTTCAACTCTTCCTGACAAAATTCTTGTATGGCTTTATTCTGTGTTCTCAAATAAGGTGACATGAGACGCTTCATCTTTCAGGTCCTGGATGCTCTTCTGTGGGATATGGAGCAACACAAGAGATTGGTCCTTTCCTAGTGGACGATGATGGGCGTGGACTTAAATATAATCCCTATTCATGGAATACAGGTATATGAGGGCCCACAACTTTTTAGCACATTTTCGATATTACACAATAGAATATCACATGTAGTATTAAATATTATTCCTGCAAGCATAATGCTCCATAATGACCATTAGATTGACTTCTAATTTTATTTATGCCGATAATGACGCAGAGGCCAACATATTATTCTTGGAATCTCCAGTTGGAGTTGGTTTTTCATACTCAAATACAACCACTGATTACAATGGTCTGGGAGATGGTTTCACAGGTGAGTTACATGCTAACTGTTAATTATTTGTTCACAAGTATTATGAATATTTACAGTTTTGCTAGAGCTACGGTTCTATTATGAATGCTTTGGACCATTTCAGAATGAGCAGAAAATCCTAAATCTATTATTTATAACTCCTTGCAGCAAATGATGCTTATGCTTTCCTGCACAAATGGTTTCTCAAATTTCCATCATACAGAACTCGGGCATTTTATATTGCAGGGGAGAGCTATGCAGGTAGTTTGTTGTGACAACACTTTGCTACACTCATCTTGTTTAAATTCCCATCTCATGCTAATATTACTTTTAACATGCATTAATAGGAAAATACATTCCAGAGCTTGCTGAACTGATACATGATAAGAACAAGGATTCTTTGCTTCACATTGATCTCAGGGGTATTCTGGTAAGGTCCTTGGTATAGATTTGGAAAAATCTTATGCATAACCATAATGGATCCCATTTCTCAATAAAAATTAACTAAGAACCTCGTTTTGGTCAAGTACAGCTGGGTAATCCTGAAACAAGTTATGCTGAGGACTGGGTAGGTCTCGTGGATTATGCTTGGAGCCATGCTGTCATATCAGATGAAACCTATAAGATCATAAAACAAAGCTGCGACTTTAATAGTGATGATCCATGGAGTAATGGTGATTGTGATCAAGCTATTAATGAATTATTTAGACAGTACAAGGAGATAGATATTTTCAGCATCTACACCCCAGTTTGCATTAGTGGTTCAGCAAATTCAGATGACAAATATATGCAAGTCATGTTTAAGCGTTCATCTACGACTACAATGGTGAGTGATAATTATCAGAATCAATACTGCAGATGATGACCGTTCATGATTATTTAATTATCAGGCAATAGCTATAACGATGAAAGCATCCTTAATATGCATTAAATGATTAAAAGAAATTTATTTATCAGATACCAAGGATTATGGGTGGTTATGATCCATGTCTGGATGATTACACGCGATCTTTCTATAATAGACCTGATGTTCAAAAGGCCCTCCATGTCGGTGATGGTCACTGGTCCAAAAACTGGAGCATCTGCAAGTAATGCAACTCTCTCTCTCTCTCTCTCTCTCTCTCTCTCTCACACGCGCGCGCACACACACAGTCTTCACTTCTTTGTAATAGTTGCAACACTACAGAATAATCTGCACAAATTTGACATGCTTCCTTGGGTTCAGTCATAAGATATTCGATGAGTGGTCAGATTCAAGGCGATCAGTTCTTCCTATATACAAGAAGCTGATTGCAGCTGGACTAAGAATATGGGTCTACAGGTCTGTGTTCCCTGCCTTGAGTAATTAGCTTGTAGATATTCTGCCCTTATTCTCATGATATTTCATTTCTCCTTGGCTCAGCGGCGATACAGACGGAAGAGTTCCTGTACTGTCCACAAGATACAGCTTAGCTTCTTTGGGACTGCCCATCACTAAAGCATGGAGGCCCTGGTACCACCAGAAGCAGGTGATTAACTGATTATCAACTGGAATTGAACATTAAACAAGTTATCCTAAAGTTGGTCTAACGAAGTTGGCTTACTGTTTCCATCAGGTCAGTGGTTGGTATCAAGAATATGAGGGGCTTATGTATGCAACATTTAGAGGAGCTGGGCATGCTGTGCCTAGTTTCAAACCGAGTGAATCACTGGCATTCTTCTCTGCCTATCTTCAAGGCAAATCTCCACCTTCTTCGCGATGAATTACCGATGCTGCAAAAGTAATGGCTGGCTATACTAGGTTATTGTATTTAATAGCAGAAAATAGTGAAGAAATAGTAAAAATAATGTGTGTTTGCTGTTGTTTCTAGACAATCAGAAGAATGTTCTATTTAGATCTTGTCTTTGTAAACGGAGCAAGCTCCTCACCAACTAAACATTAAACAAATGGATAGTTGGATACTCTGTTATCCTTTCGTGATCAAAAGTATTAGTCATTGAAGTTCTGCACTTGGTAGTATTTTTTGGACTGGACATGGACATTAAGATAAAGCAAATCACTATCTGACTTGACAGCATTTGATAAAATGAACATTACATACTTGTGTAATGTTACATTAAAATTTTATCAATATTTTATGATAATATTCACAGGTAATCTAGAACTCAAAACTATAGTATTCTCTGGTGCAAACCTTAGTCTTTTATTATCAAAACTATTTTGATTACATAAATTTGTTCATTTCACTATAAGTTAATGAATTAAGTAAATTAATAAATTAATTTTTAATGACATCTTAAAATTGTATATTACATTTGTATCATACTTTATTTTTTTTTTGTTAAACTATCAAATATTTTTATTAGTATCCTAATATTCCTACTCATTAGCAGTTCTAACTTCAATACAGTTAGGAATATTCAAAGTGAATCAGGAATTGTAATATCATTATTATGAAAATGAAGGGTATATTGGGTTCATAATATAATCCTTATTTATGGATTTTCATTATACTTCTTATTTGTAATATAAATTATTCTAATGGAATGCTTCATATTATTATATTATAAATGAAAAATAAATAAATAATATAAATTATTTTTAAAAATATTCAATTACGAGTACTGAAACGAATATAAACAAGGTGCAATGAATATTTTAAAAAAAAAAAAGTACATTTCAAACTATTAAAATGCACTAAAATGTCAGTTTTACATAGTTTAGTTTGATTAATATTTAATAAACCTTTTTCAACATAATTTAGTTTGATTTCTATTTGATCAAACCATTTAGAACCGAATCAAACGGCTTACTTAAAAAGTTGCAATAATGTATAGTTTGTTATCTAGGAATATGTAATCTTTGCTATTAGTTTCATGGCAAGTTGATTTTTAATAATTAAAAGATCCTTTCATCAATGGTTTGGATTCGTTTGAAAAATTTTCAAGTTGCAATCTATAGTTTAGTTTGAAAAATCTATAATTAAGATAATTATGGAACTATATTAAAAGATAATAGCAGAAGTTAGTAAATACTAGTATCCTTAACAATAATACGGTAATCAAGACAAAAATAGGAGTATAGTCAATTAAAGATCTCTTAGAAAATTTTCCAAGTTCTATCCATGTGTTTTTTTTTTTTTTTTTTTTTTTTAAATTTCTTTCCTACCTTGTCTTGATGGCCTAACCATCAACAAATTACTGCAACTGTATGTAATAACTAAAAATGGTAAGGCCTACGTGTTGATTCTAGAATTACCTTATTATCTCCAACGAATCAATAAATACATTGATTCTAGACATATAGCATTTTTTTTCCCCTGAAAATAACTTGATATGAGTCATTGCAAGTATAAATAGACATGCGAGTCTTTGTTAGAGAATTGAGTTGTTTTTTTAAATTAAATTACGTTTTTGCTTTATTAGTTAAATAAAAGCATTATAACTTTTAAAAACTAAATGTATAATTTTAGTTTTATGTTTTTAAAATATGAACATATACATTGTGTTGCATTGGTGATTGGTTAAAATTAATTTGTGATAAGGATACAACTTTTATTTTTTCTTATTTTTTTGTATAAATTGCGTACTCCTGGTTATACTGAACTTGTTCTCTTTGTTTCTCTATTTCTGGATTTTTATCTATTGGGTTTTTTTTTTCCTGATTTCTAACAGTCTTCTTGTTTCGTGGAAGCCATTTTTAAGTTGGCTCTTTGTTTCCAATATGGATTTTGTGTCTCAGATGACAATTTTCCTAATATTGGTTCTTGTTGCCGTGAACTCTGTTGAGAGTGTTGTGAGTGCTAGGGACCAGCCATTGGTTGGTCAGAAGCAATTGAACCCACTTGACAACGATCATCTGGTAACTAATTTGCCAGGCCAGCCAGCAGGTGTGAACTTTAGCCACTACGCCGGTTATGTTACAGTAAATGAAAAGAACGGAAGGGCACTGTTTTATTGGTTCTTCGAGGCCACTACACGCCCTGATGAAAAACCTCTGATGCTGTGGCTTAATGGAGGTAAGTATATAATATACATGAAATTTCCATTTCTTAATTTTTCCAGTGGGATCATTTTCAACTCTTCCTGACAGAGACAGTTCTTGTATGGCTTATATTCTATGTTCTCAAATAAGGTGACAAGACGTTTCATCTTTCAGGTCCTGGATCCTCTTCTGTGGGATATGGACCAACACAAGAGATTGGCCCTTTCCTAGTGGACAGTGATGGACTTAAATATAATCCCTATTCATGGAATACAGGTACATGAGGGTCCACAATTTTAGCACATTATCCGATAATCACATGATAGAATATGACATGTGATGTTATGCCTGCAAGCACAACAGTCCACAGTGATTAAAAGATTGACTTGTAAATTATTTATGCCTATAATGACGCAGAGGCCAACATTTTATTCCTGGAATCTCCGGTTGGTGTTGGTTTTTCATACTCAAACACAACTACCGATTACAATCTTCTTGGGGATGATTTCACAGGAGAGTTACATATTATTAATTCACAAGTTTTTATGTAAGGATGTTTTGAACCATTTCAGAATGAGCAGAAATGATTCTTTGTAAATCCTGAATCAATTATTTATTTATAACTTTGTAGCAAATGATTCTTACGCTTTCCTGCATAAGTGGTTTGTCAAATTTTCATCATACAGAAATCGGACACTTTATATTGCAGGGGAGAGCTATGCAGGTATTTTGCAATTGTAACATTTGCTATGCTCATCTCGTTTAAACTCCCATCTTATGCTAATATTACTTTTAACATGCATTAACAGGAAAATACATTCCAGAGCTTGCTCAGCTGATACAAGACAATAACAAGGATCCATCGCTTCACATTGATCTCAGGGGTATTCTGGTATGGTCCTTGATATAGATTTGGAAAAATTTTATGCATAACCAAAATGGATCCTATTCTGAACATAAGTAAAGTAAGAACCTCGTTTTGGACAAGTACAGATGGGTAATCCTGAAACAAGTGATCCTGAGGACTGGGCAGGTATCGTGGATTATGCTTGGAGCCATGCTATCATATCAGATGAAACCCATAAGATAATAAAACAAAGCTGCGACTTTTACAATAATGATACATGGAGCAATCGTGATTGTTCGCAATCTGTTGACGAAATATTTAAACAGTACAATGAGATAGATATTTATAGTCTCTACAGCCCAACTTGCACTCGTAATTCGGCAAGTTCAGACGTCAAACATATGCAAGTCTCCTTTAAGCGTACATCTAAGAGTAAAATGGTGAGTGATCATTATCAGAATCTACACTGAAGATCGATGATGATCGTTCATGATGGTTTGAATGATTAAAAGAAATTTATTTATCAGATGCCAAGGTTTATGGGTGGTTATGATCCATGTCTGGATGATTATGCGCGATCTTTCTACAACAGACCTGATGTTCAAAAGGCCCTACATTGCGGTGATGGTCACTTGCTCAAGAACTGGAGCATCTGCAAGTAATGCAACCCTTTCTCTCTCACAGTCTCTGCTTCTTTGTAATAGTTGCAACTCTACAGAATAATGAAAAATTTGACATGCTTTGTTGGATTCAGTGATACGATATTCAAAGAGTGGAAAGATTCAAAGCCTTCAGTTCTTCCTATATACAAGAAGCTGATTGCAGCTGGAATAAGAATATGGGTCTACAGGTCTATGTTCCTGCCTTAAATAATCAGCTTGTAGCGATTATTCTGCCTTATTCTCATGATATTTCATTTCTGGTTGGCTCAGTGGAGATACTGATGGAAGAGTTCCTGTACTGTCCACAAGATACAGCATAGCTTCTTTGGGACTGAACGTCACTAAAGCATGGAGGCCCTGGTACCACCAGAAGCAGGTCATTAACTGATTAGCAACTGAATTGAACATTTAACAAGTTATCCTCAAGTTGGTCTAACAAAGCTGGATTACTGTTTTAATCAGGTCGGTGGTTGGTATCAAGAATACGAGGGGCTTACGTTTGCAACATTTAGAGGAGCTGGGCATGATGTGCCTACCTTCCAACCGAGTAAATCATTAGCATTCTTCTCTGCCTATATTCAAGGCAAATCTCCACCCTCTTCGCGAAATGAGACTGTCCTCGTGTGAAAATATATTACCCAACATTGGATACATCATCTGTTTGTTTCGTAAAATAGTAAAATAACTCGTTAATAAATATTTTCATGGAAAACATTTTCCGTGAAAAATATTTTCTAAATGATTTATTTTCCGTTGTTTGGTTGTAATATTGAAAATTAATTAAAAATATTAAAGTCTTTATCTCGTAAAACTATAAAAAATATTAATAATAATAGAAATTATATAATATAAAAATTTTATTGTTAAATATGAAAAGAATGAAAAAAAATATAAAATTATGAAAGCAGCAGGTGGCCGGTGCTCGGTGGTAAATGGTAACTAGTGGTAATAATCATGACGATTAATAAATTAATAAATTATAAAGTTTGCCAATGTCCGAAAAATATTTTACTCTCTAAAAAATGGAAGTTGTTTTTCTTAAAAAATGACTTAATTTTCTTTTGACTAGAAAAATATTTTTCATTGACTTATTTTTCTGAACGCCCCAAACAACGAAAAATTATAAAAAATATTTTCATGCAAGTTATTTTACTGAAACAAACGAAATCTAATTATTAGCTATTTACATAATAGTCATTTGTAATAGTATGTTTTAAGAGCTATAGAAGAGCATATTTATCTTTAAATTTCATAAATTATGTCCAAGTATCAAATAATTTTAGTGAAATAAATTAATATAAAAGTTTTGGTTATATTTAATTAATTTTCATTTTCGAAAACAACGTTATCTTATAATTCAATTGTTTCAAAATTCAAAGTCTAAGACGAAAGCCCATCAAAGACAACAATGCAATTTTTTAATTTTTTTGTTAAGTTTGGGCCCTGGCCCCCAAATAAGGTCTACCCATGAGTGATGCCCATACCGATTAATCGCGGATGAGTTTGTCGTAGGCTTAGACTTGTCTATGCTTATTATATAACTGGATCAAATAAGTAAAAATAAATTTTTTAAAAATATTATTTTCATTAAATTAAAGTAAAATTGACTTGCTTAGATATACTCTATTGGCATACAATAAACCAATTAATTCAAAATATTTTTTTTTGTTGAAATATGAGTATTTTTTATTAATCATTAGATTAAAAAAAAAAAAAAGAATAAAGTGGGAAGAATTTTTAAAAAATTTCTATTTTGATTGATTTGGTCTATGAATGGACTCATAAATGGGGTCTATGCAAGTCCAATCCAATTAAAATCAAAATCTCCCATCATTATTGTCTACCAATGATCCAGAATTAGGAGAAGCACTTTGTCTTCTGAGGCATTAAGCTGGTTGAAAAGCCATGGTTATTCATTCAGCAATTATAGAAGCACTTTCTCTTTTTTCGGCTTAGTGGTTTTAGACCGCAAGTCTGTGTTGAATGGACTTGGGGGCAAATTTTCTTCGCTTTGCATAAGATTTTAATCATTGTGTAACACATTATCTCTTCTTAATTTCTCTGTTGACTTGGAATTTTGTGAGTCTAGTCAAAGATAGGTTGATACGAAAGTATTTCTGTTATTCCACCATTATTGAAATACAATGGAAAATTCCTGAATTGCACTATCTTACAGGCTATACCTTTATTCTTCTATTTACATTATGCATTGACTTGCGAAATTTGTTAAAGGAATAGACAATTTGGAGTTCAATGCCACAGGCGCCTTGATGGATTGATTTCTTGAACCGGGGAAAGCAACAGGTTTAGCAGAATAGTTAATGGTGTAATTCTTGAAACGGTGACCAAATTGATAGTTGACAACTATTTGACGATGTCTTTTTCCAGATTGAGCAGAATGCAGAGGTGATGGAGGCAGGAAGGGCCTAAGTTCTTGAGGAAAAAGCTTTAAGGGTTTTGTTGCATCCGCTTCCACTGGGAGATATATTGCCTTTTGAATGTCCTGAAGCATGTCTGTGCTAGAGTCGTATCGATTGCTAGAATCGAAGAACATTTGAAATACTTTGAGACATGATAAATGCAGATGCCTGCTTTCTTTGGATAAATCATTAAATCCATCCATTAAAACATGCTCTATGAACTCCCTTTTCTTTTCATCGACCATTTCTTTGACATAGGTTATTGAATCCTCAATTTCTGCTTTCATATTCTTTTCCATGTGTAGCAGAACAAAGTTTTGTTTTCCTTCTTTCTGTTCCTTCTGTGGTTGAACAAAGGTATTAATTACACATGAAGATTTTTTTTAAAAAAAAATCAAAGATTCAGAATAACTCGAGCAAATATAAGGAAATAAATGTTAAATTTACCTCATAACTTTGCATATCATTCAACAAACGAGGGATAATCATTAGCAGTTTAGTAACGTTCTCATATTTTTCTGGCTTGAGTTTATGTTTTGGCAAACTTGGACTCAGAAAACATGAAGCTGGAAGAACTAAGGTGTGTGTAGCAATAGATGTCATTCCAGTTTTAAGATACTCCTCTTCTGTTGGTCTAAATCCACTTCTACTCCACTTAGCTTCCATAAACCAAGCACTGAATGTCTCATGCCACTAAAATATATACAAGAAATTAGAACAATTTATTAGAATTAATCGACAGAGCTTCCAAGAACAAAACCGACAATATAACAAGTAATCCTCAAATCCTTACTATATATTGAAGACTGTTTGTTATATCAGTTCCTTCTCGTTGAAAGTGTGTTGCTGCCATCTCTTTTACAAGATCATCAAGAACATTAAAGATAGTCTTACCAGGGCCATTTAAGCCTATAGCATCCCATCTGTCAAATTCATCAAAAAAAGTTTACAGGATGTAATTGAATATTAATCTGATAAGCTTTTTTCAGGTTTCTGTCACTGGATCCATTATTATACCTTTGAATTGCATCGGTGAGTTTTTCCAAGTCATATAGAGAACCTTCCATGTCATAAAAATCATCAGCAACGGTGATAAGTATTGCACTCTTAGCAACAATCATTCTTACATGAGAATCCTGAGGCAGTGAAGTACTAGCAGCCACTGCAAAGTAACAATATGTAGTTTTCTCTCTACCAAATCCCATATCAGTGAGACCCCAGTCCTTGGACCACCTGTCCCATTAAACCAATAAATAAATAATTATCTTTGACATTTACACTATATTTGGGAGAGAGAGGAAGGAAAATAAGGGAGAAAAATACTATTTATTTTCCTCCCTTATTTTCAACTCTATGTTTGAATTGGAAGGAAAATGAAAGGGTTATTTTCCTTCGTTATTTTCCACTCTATTTATATAACTATTAATAACTAATTTTATTGCTTAAACATTTTTTATATTTACCTTTTTAGTTCCTCCAATTCTTTCATGTAAATTGACTGGCGATACTCGAAGTTTTGTGTTGCAAGTTGCATTAGCTTGTCATTGTAAAGGCTTGACAACCTGATGTCAAAAAGCTCTTCTGTTAGCTGATGTAAATTTACTGAATTTTATTTGTCTTTTGTCTTGTTTTCCCTTCTTGGTGTGAGTAACTACGGAATTTTATACCATGAAGTTAATTGTATACCTGAGAAAGGAGGCTTTTCCCATCCATAAAGCGGTGACGTTCTTTTCTTCAATCCACATTCTGTTCTCCAGGTGATCAAGTCGAGCCAGCCATGGAAACTTCAACTCATTCTTGATCTGTGTGGTATTGTACCAGAGAAGAAAAAAAACAAAAAGTTAGAATTAATAGCAACTCATAATTAATTACATTGTCAAGAAACCGTTTTTTCAGTCCTCTCGATTCTGAAAGAGCAGAAAAAAGTGGGCAGACTTTCAAAAGAACTATTCTGATGTCATTTGTCTGTTTCCTGGCATTGACTTACTGAGTCAATTTATTAACTTTCAAAAACTTTGAAAATTAATTGATTCTGAGGTAATGGATGGATTTCAATTTGTCGTGTAGTGGGATAGAGAAATTACCACTGCATGGAAATTTGGGAAAGGGTAGTTAACTTTGTTATGGTCATTAGTATCCATTGGAATGCTTTTCTCAAGTAATTTCCTTGAAAAAGACTTTGCTTCTTCAACTTCATATTCTCCAGAAAACATAAGATCAGTTGCTTTGTGAACATTGAGCATTACACTTGAGAACAATTCATGGTTGTTTCGGATATGATCTTTAATGTCTTCATCAAGTAAAAACCAACAGAACATCCCTGAAAAACCCATTAATTATAATTAAGTTATCTAGTTAATATTAAATCATAATTAGTGGGTCAAGAATTCATACGTGGTGATACATTATATCCATACATCCGCAGAAGCCAAAATGCTAGAGAGTCTTTGTATAAATTTGGTGCAACTAAATTGGTTGGTTTTGCATGTGGTTCTTGATTCATGTAATTCCTGATACAATTAAATAAATAAAAAAAGGACTAGGTGTTAATAAGTAATGTAAGAGGGGGGCATAATCATATAATTAAATAATATGTTATTGTTCAATTGGTTTAATTTATAATAATTACCTATAAACATGTTCCAATACTTGTTCAATCTCTCGATTAAAATGCTCAGCCAAACCGAGCCTATGTAATTGGTTGATCATGCAAAGCTTTATCAGGTCTTCATCCATTGGATATGTCGATGGAACTGTCTCGCAAGAAAATTAATTAATCTCTTTTGAGTAACTAAAAAAAAAAAAAAAATATTGTTTCACGTACAATATAACTAAAAAGAAAAAGAAATATTAGAAGAAACAAATTTCTAACCCCCATTGGGAAATCTTTGAACAAGAGATTGCAAGTAATTTAAACAATGTTTATTTCCAGTCGCCATGAAAGCACGTGCTGTAGCAGAAGGGGATTGGAATAATGAACCATCAGTATCCAAATGCTTAATCACATCTTCTTGATCAATACTGTACAGAGGCAAGGCTTCAAGATAAGCTAATAACGGAGGATAATGGTCCTTGTCCACAAGTTTTTCCCTATTACGAAAAAGAATTAACTAATTATATAGTTAACGTGCAAAAGCATGTCACTTCATTGACCAAGAAGTTAAAAGCATACCAAATTTCAAACATCAACGAGACTTTCATTCAAAAATGTGTACCTTTCTAGAATTTCTTGCCTTCTGTAGAAGGTGTCCATTACTCGCCCTTTCAGCTTGTCAGGGATGATAATCTTCAATCCATTTGTACGTGCAAGCTCAAGCATTGCAGGGAAAATGATGGCAAACCAGCGTGGACAAGTTTCATATACGTCTTCAATAAGCTTATCTGCGTTTGACTGAATGAATGCCGTACCTGATGAGATAACCAAACAAATTAATATCAATTAGGCCATTAATCAAGCTGTAAGGATTTTGTAAAAATAATAAATCAATTCGAAAGGTTTTTGTTTATTATTCTTGGGAAATTCAATGAATTGAGAAATTATTATAAGTCGCACAGGTACTCGTTCTGTTATAAGTTAGCCGGTGATAATCTTTGGATAGAATTAAAATCGAAATCTTCCATTTTTCCTATTCTCTACGAGATATAAGAAGGTGAATAATTCTAAAGATTGATATGACTAGGAATAGGTTTTGCTTCCTTTATCGTTATCAAAGTCATTGTGCAATTTTCATTCTGCAAAAATTTACTTTAGCATGTATGAATTTTCTTATTATTTGAAAATCATGTCCACTATGACTAGTGAATCAACTCATGACGGAAGAAAAGTTGAAAACAATTTTAGGCTATTTAAAAAACATTATTTTTCACTCATTTCTAAATTTCTTCATGAGCTCAATTTAAATTTTGACCCGCCGAATTTATAAAAATGTAAGAATTTCAAGTAATTCATTATATCAACCCCACTAAAATTTTTTATTTAGCTCCGCTAAAAATTTAATTTTGTTTCACTGAAATTGTATTTATTTTGATTATTGAGTCTATATTTTTAAATTGTGTATCATCACACCCATCAATTTTTTATTTTTAAATATTCACCAATTATTCTAAAAAAGTTGATATGAAATTCATTAATAACAATTTGAAATACTAAAAAAATGCATTGATTGGCAAAATATTCAATTTTCTTTAGCTACTTTTTAGTATTTTATCCTAACAAGTTAACATCCTGGCTCTTCTATTATATTTAAAATATTAGAATGATTTTGTAAATGGAAAAAATGGTTTTTAACTGGTTTCGTATATGAATAGACCCATACATAAGAGTGTAGGTTAATTTTTCCCATAAAATATATATTTAATTTCCTTATTTATAAAATAACAGTACTATATATTTTCTAGATGGATGTATTTATTGTTTTTACCTTTATCTATCATGGTTTCCTCAAGATTCCACCTTTTAAGGGCAACCAAGCAAGCAATAGTTGAAGGAAGGCACTCAATAGTAGGCATGCCACAGCTATCACAGTCTCCCCAAAACCCATCTTGTTTCTGATTTTTGAGAACCCAATCCAAGCAATTCTTGAACATGGGTTGCGATGGGTCACAAGTATCAGGAACCATGGCTAGCCATGCAGTGTCATAAGCAGAACTAGCAATAAGGGCATAGGGATCGATGTCTGAGAACACCTCTTCCTTAACTTTTTGAACCAAATCTTTAATGGAGAAATACGAAGAAGACTCCATAATATTTTAAAAAAAGAAAGGAAGGAGAATTAGATATATTGGTTAAGCCCTAACGAAGAAGAAACGTTTATGTGTTCATATAAATAAATTTCTTGAATGGAAAGTGTTATCCATCTCCATAGAAAGTCTTCTTGCACTAAGTGCTTTCCTCATTTGATGGGGATGGCACAATGGCTATTGACCGTAGTCCATACAATAGTCATCGTTTTCATACTTGTGCTTTCAAATACTAGATTATTTTCTACCGATTAATATATGAAAGTTGGGATGAATATAAATAAACTGGGTCTTTAGATAAATTTTATCTGAAAAGTTAATAATTTAATATTTAACAGGCTTTAAACTAATATCACTCGGGTCAGTCTGAACATGGATATATGTATATTAACAAATAAAAAAAATTATTTTTTGACAAATAATAATAAGTTTTATTCTTGTATTTTTTTTTTTTTTGATTTCCTGCTAATTAAACACTGGTCAATGAATTTAATTAAAAAAAACTAACTATAAGAAAAAAAAAAAAGCTAAAAACGGTTCTGAAGACTCGTGTGTGAAAAAAATTAATTTTAAATTTTCCTCTTCCTTTCTTGTTTTCTTTTACGGAAAAAAAAAAATAGGAATAACCGCAGCAGAAGTCAACAGAGGAGTACACGAGGAAAATGAGAAAAAGATAAGAGAGAGAATTCAAGAAACATGTGTTCATTAAATATATGTTGTTTAACGTGTGATTTCATCAAATACGCATCTGTTTTGAATGTAAAAGATTGGTCAAAGTTTTTGATAAATTCGAATTTGGTGTATTAAAATATATTTAGAATCTAACTCAATTCAGGCTTAAAAATTTTAAGTTCAAGTTCAGATCATTTATAAAAAAAAAAATAATAACTCATTTATATGTTCAAATTTAAACTCGAATTTGACTCATCAACTTATTAATTAAATAAGCTCATCGAATGAGTTTAAATGTATTTTTTAATATATTTTTTCCAAGTCGGAGCTTTAACTAGCTTATGAGTAGCTTATGAATGAATTGACTAATTAATTTACAATTTAAGAAATTATATTATATAATATATAATATCTAATCACCAATTTTCTCAATTACAGATGAAAAAACTCAACTATCGCATTCCTATAATTTATTTTGATTGGCTGCATATACCAAATTTTATGATTCACGTTTCACGATCGTGATTGTTCCTGCTTTGACAACTGCATTATGCATCAAGAAGACAAGCTGCATGGCATTCCTGAAAGAGAGTTTTCTGTCCGGAATTAGTAGATTCATGGTGCAAGTTATGTATATATATGCATGTTTCACGATGAATAGATTCTTACCCGACAAGTTGGAGGTAGTCATGTGGCTAAGATTTGTTTCTCAGCTGGTGAAGGGCCCAGAAACATGAAATCTTAATTCATTAGAAACATGAAATCTTAATTCATTGCAATTTGTGGTTAGATGTTGTTTCTCCATGTGAAGTGATGGAGGATGTTGATGTTGGCCGCAGACCTCATCTCATGAAACACGACTTGTCGTCATCATTATTATTATTTCAACCCTAAACTCTAAACCCTAATAACAAAAGTTTTAAAATTTAAAAAAAAGTATAGCACTATACTAGTAATAATTATTGTTGTAATTTGCTCATTGTATGCACTCATTATTTGATTTATATTATATTTAGTTTTATATTTTATATTTTAATTAATTAATTAATTTAAACATAATTTATTTTTAACATTAAAAAAAAAAAAAAACATTGACTACCGTTTCGGTCTTTGATTTTTTTAATTGACCTATACCATGATGCTTGTACTTCCCTTTAGGGATTATCATGAACTGTTTGGCCACTAAAAACTTCAATGATATTCTGTTATTGGTTTTTTTTTTTTATCATACAATCAAATATCGTTATTATTAAAAAATTTAACGAGTTTCTGAGATCTTTTGTTTTTTCAGTCCGTTCATGCAAATATTTTAGATCCGAGGGTCACAGATATATCCTTCTTGTTGATTAGAAATCCTAACTGCAACAATTAGATTAGCCGTGCGGTTATTAGGGCCTAAAGTCAGCCCAATTCAAACTTGTTAAAATTCGAAAGCTAGCCCAGTACATTGGGCTAAAGTTCGATCTGAATTTTCACAACTGGCCCACATAATTGGTTAAATTTGGTCCCATAAATTTGGGCCTTAAATTTCACTCTAAGCCCAAACAATTTGGGCCTCGATTTTCTTAATGGGCCCACAAGTTGGGCCTGAATTTCTTAATGGTTAGATTTCCTTAATGTGCTATTAAAGTTCTTGTCGCACTCCTTTTTCAGAAAGATTCGGCGCCGCTCACTCATTTGCCCCGGATTTCTTATATAGGCCAAAAGGAGCCCAATACAATTGGGCCTTAATTTTCTTAATAGGCGCCCTATAGGCCCAAATGAGCTAAATAAAATTGGGCTGAAATTGGTTTGTATTTTTCTTAGGGGGCCGCGAACTTGTGTTTTCCATTATAAGCTGATAGCGGGCCTATTTAGGCCTGAAGTTAGCGCAAACTCAAGATTACGAACTCCTAAAGATCCGGCCTCGATCGCCAGACTTCTCTACCTGTGTGTGAATGGGCAGCCGTCAAACTAAACTCTTACCCAGGCCCAAATTTAAAGCCTTAGTATCCGTGTGAGGCCAAAGCCCATCTTTATGCATCAAGGTTTTTTTTTTTTTTTTGTCTAAAAGTAGAAATGATAATTATTGACTAAAAGGATAATTATAAAATGGGTTTAGTGTAAAATGATCTGGGAGTTTCTAGAGGGAAGGTTCCTAGAAGAGAGAAGAGATGATGAAATTGATATATGATGTTATTTAATTCCAATATTAAGCAGAAATGGTCAAGTATCCATAGAAAGACTTTTTGTTATTTTACCCAAGAAAGGAAACTTAATTAGAGGGCTTAATTAAATTGGAACTATCAAGATGTGATTCCTTTGGATGGATGGTATTTATGGTCCTATAGTCAACTAGCCACACCATTTCTGAGGTAGCCTTCGTTGTCATGATTTGTGACCTTTTGCTCACAATATATGCTTTTTTAGGTTTTTTTTATCTTTGACAGCTGATAATGACACCTTCTTCCCTCTAATTACATATTTTGATTTACATTTTAGTTTTAAAAATATTAATTGCATGACAATGAATAAATAATTAAATAGAAGGTAGATTACTTGGCTATTGCTTGAAACAATTGTAATTAAATGTAAGGAATTTAAAAAAAAAAAAAGAATATATTACTAATTAATAAAAATAAAGAAAAGACATGTAAAAGATTTGAATTTGAGCAGTGAAGATTATATTTGAAAGGCAAGTCGTGCTTATGTAGGTCAATAATAAAACGGCAAGTTTTGATTGGATTGGAGAAGAGCAATAAGATAAAAATACAGGAAATGGATATTTAGTGGAGGTCTCATGAACCAATGCTATAACGATACGACATACCATGAAACAACATTCTACTGTGTGCTGAAAGCCTCCCTTGTTTAACATGTTGTAATCAACATTATTATGATATCATATCATGTTTCGTCAGTGGAAATTATTTTTTTATACTCCAATTTTTTTTTTATTTTTTTTAAACCATAACCTACATGTGTGTTAATTTCTCACTCTTCAACATGTAAATAAAAAAAAACAAAAGGAAATGTACTAAATTAAGGAGAATAGAAAGAGAAAGTTATGTAGCGATGCAAACAAGAAAATTAGGTACCTGATTCTTTGTCATTGGAATGAATTAATCATCCTCAAGCAACATTGCATATGGCTTGCAAGTTTGTTATTAACATTAAATGGACAGCCACATGTTAAATTCATCATCATTATCATAAATATTAATTAAAGAAAATTAAAACTATCATCAACTGGACGTGAGCCTTTCAAATAACAACACAATAATCCTGTTCTGTAATTCTTTAAAATAAAAAAAGAAAAAGCATATTAATTATTATAATCTCTCTTTCAAAAAGTCTAATATTATTAACATATATACCTCTTTGTTCTGCTTCTTCATCCTTCTGATCTCATTATATGTAGTGATATATAGATATATTATGTATACAGATGCAATTGGGTTATTGTTGAAAGAAAACAGAAAGTAATGATATAGCGAATTAAGATCTCACCTGTATGATGATTAATTACTTACACTGAAATTTAACTAAAATCTTGAAACACAATTGCCTGGTCTAAAAATTTAGACAAGAAATGGGAATTTCTTGATTTTGTTTATCCTGCCTCAAGCACTGCACATGCATATGTATTATATATATAATGTGTGTATACGTATATATGTATGTATACGATGAAATGAAGCCGTAATATTATATATAGTATTATAAATTACGAGTTCCAGTTCATGCTAGGAAGCTGAAACTGTTGTCTCAAAACGCCATCACCAAGTGAGCCAAGAAAAGTATTGGGATGAAATGGTGCAGTCTGCGGAATCTGACTGAGTAAAGAAACAAAAGAGCTGTTATCTTCAGTGGCAGTGCTACAGCTGTTATTAAGATCGCCGTGAAAACGCTTCCCAGATGAAGAACCGCCACCCGCCATGGATGATCCAGTTTCATTACTCCAGTACTGAGATGGTAGTATCCGTTTTACTGGAATACTAGAATTAGCATCACAATTAGTTGAACCAGAAGCAGACGCCATGGATATATGTGGCTTGGGGCTTGAAGAAGGTGCCAACTGATGATGATGATGATGATGAGAAATGGAACTGTTTTGCATGCCATCACCTCCACCTGTCAATATCCCTTCAAAAAAGTTCTCTTCATTTTCAAGTACTGAGGCATAGCTATTTGTAGGTTTTGAAGGTGGTTTTGGATGTATTGGCAATACATGTGTAGCATTAGCAAACAGCCCTTCCATTGAATCCTCTTTGTCTCTCTCCATAGGTCTTTGCGAGTTGTTTTTCTTGTAAATCCGGCATAAAACCCAATCATCAAGCTATATATATAATTCAAAAATTAAGAAAGCAGTAATTAAAAGAACATATACAAGAAACTAAATTAATTATCAGAAAACATACCCTCAAAGAACCTTTCTTGTTAGCAGAATCAATACCAGGCGGTTTTGAACTAGAGTTATTGTTATTGTCTACAAGGCGATATTCATGCATAATCCAATTGGTTTTAATCCCTTTTGGGGGCTTACCACCATAAAAAACCAGTGCTTTCTTCACACCAACCTTTTGAGCTCCATTAGATGTTAATATAGGCTTATCGGTTCCAGTCGCTTTCCAATACCCTGAAGTTGCCGCTCTGTTAGGCCTAGCTCCGTTGGGATATTTCCGGTCTCTTGGACTGAAAAAATACCACTCTTGCTCTCCAAACGTAGCCTTACCTAAAGAGTAATTAAAATCAGCAATTCATTAATTAACAGTCAATTGTATATATAAAATCAGTCATTTTTAATTGGAACAAACAAATACAATTCGTACTTGGGAGTTCCCATGGATCAAACTTGTAGAGATCAACCTCGGCGATGATGGTAACCGGAAGCGGAGCAGAAGCGGCCTTCTTTTTGAGATAATGAACTACAAGCTCTTCATCGGTGGGGTGGAACCGGAAACCCGGCGGAAGCTGGGGGTGCTGCGACCCGGATGATGAATCGGTACTCTCCATGGTTAGATTCTTGAAGATTAAGTCTTGGAAAGCTTGTAGGATTGAAGAAATTGAAATATGGAAAGGATTTTATATATATATACAATATATATGATATTTATTATCATTAATAGGGAGTTATATTTAGGGAGTGGTGTGGTGGCAGAGAGAGGCAGTTAGGTACTTCAGAGAAAGTTGCCAAATGGAGAGCCCGATCATCAGGTGACACGTCGGTTTACTAAAACGATGACGATGCGACACGTGTGAGGAACAGTGGGGACCACAGAAGGGGCAACACACTACACAGAAAAATGAGGGGCGGGCTGATTTTGAGGGTCGGAGGTTTTCAACTGCCTTATACGCTTTTCATGTCATGCTTTTCTTATGTAATAGCCCACACTTCTGTCCAAAATACTCTTTTTTTTTTTTTTTTTTTCCCGAGCGTGTGTATATGTGTGGATTTGCACGTGTGCTGTGTGCACGTGCAACATAAATTTAGAGAACTATTGCGCAATTTAAAAAATAAAAATAAAAATATTTCAAATTAGGGTTCGAAATCTAGAGTCTGTATATTTAGGAAAGCCTTACTGAACATCAATATCCAAATGTAAAAATATATGCACACACTAAATAGAAATTTTTTATTATCAATTTTATTTGGCGTTTATTCACATTTCAAAATATATCTTAATGTTATATTTTTCTTTAAACAAAGTAAAAGAAAATAACTTACCCTTCTTAAAAAACAAAAGAAAAATAAGTTACCTGAAATGTTAGTTTATTTTTAGTTGCTTCCAAAACTTTACAAGGAAAAAAAAAAGATCAATTTAACTAATTAATTACATTTTTTTATATATTTTGTTGAAGATCAGCAAATTAATATAAAGAAAATTAATCAATGTAAAAATATAGGTGCAAATAAAAAAAAACCATTTTTAGTTAATTTAATATATTTTCACACTAAATTATTATTGAACTTTAATAACGTAAGATAAAAGTATTTTAAGCGGGATTTGTAAAATAAATGTATATTGGAAGTATATTAATAAAAGTGATCTAGAAAAGTGATAAAATAATTGATTTTTTCGCACGGAATTGAAATTAATCGATGGTCAAGTTTTTCTAAGCAGTGCAAATCAGATTAGACAAAAGAAAATCACCCAAGGCAATGTCACCTCTTGTCATCCTTGCATTATCGTTCCTAGCGCCCTTTTTGTGTAATGTAAACTTCAACGGCAATCTTAACTCTAGGTTTCCATGCATCTCAAAGGGAAAAAAAAAAAAAAAAAAAAAAAAAAAACACTTGGATTGGTTAATTCTATCTAATATTTTTAATCTAGATAATGCGGTCTTTTTAAGGTTTTTTTTTTTTTTCTTTATTTCATGGAACCACGTAATAGATGTATCTAGTTAACTTTCTTATCTCATGCTCAAGAATAATTTTACAGTAAGGATGAATTCACATGGTAAACGAATCCTTGACAATTCTCACAGGTGTGGTTAATAGTAGAAAGTAATTATAAGCTTAGTCACGAGTCCAATTTGAATTAGAATGAGATTAAAATTAATATGGAAAAAGATGGAATCCAATTTGATTTCTAAGCTTCTCATGTCAATCCAACTGAAATTAATGAGTTGGTCCGATTCTAGTTTTTATCCTTTACAATTTTCAAAATAAAATTTGCTGAAAGAATCTATCCGGAGACAATTTTAATAAATCTACTAAATAAAAAATAAAACACTAAGGCATTGTTTGGAAAGAATAGGAAGAAAAATAATGGAAAAGAGAAAAATATGAAAAATTATAAATTTTTTTCCATGGTTAGGTTCTACCGTTGTGTTTCAATATAACGAAGGAAATAAAATAAATTTATTGTCCTTTATTTAGAAATGATAAAATTTTAAAGGAAAGAAAATATTATTATCTAAAATTGATAATAATATCTTCATTGAATAATTTAAGTATTTGAATAATTTAATAAAAAGAAATGAAAATTTCATATATCTCCATTGTTTTCTTTCCAAATTGAAGAGATTCAAAATACGAGAACAATGAAGGGAAAATAAATGAAATTCTATTACTTCTTTCTATCTTATTTTTCCTTTCTCGAAATAGAGAAAAATTCATTTCTCTTCTTTTAAAGGAGGTCTAAATTCAGTAATAATTGTGAGGCTAAGACTGATTAAGAATGAAATTAACATTGAAATATATTTTTGTATAGGCTGTTGGCTTCATATTCTTTGCCACAGACAAAAGGAGTATGAACTAACATAGCAGCATAGCTGAGTCTAATGCACACCCACTAGATTAAATGTAATGCAAGTTTGAATAGACATCAAATATTATGATGTAAGAAATATTTACATAAATTAATATAAAATCATCAAACAAAATTTTAAAGATGGAAGAATTTCCATCACCTTTCAAACTTTCCTACAAAACCCATATTGGTTTAGCTAACTTCTATGTAAATTAATGTGATGAGGTCAAATATATATTTATTTATGTATGTATGTGGGTGGTCTAAAAGTTGTGTATCATTTTCTTTTAAGGTGGAAAAAACAGCACATACAAAACGTGGGGTATTTTGTTTTCTAAGGTTCTTGACATTTTTCCATTTCCAATATGAAAAATATTTAGTTCACTTGTTTTCCACTTTCCCCTTCCATCTTGTAAATGTCAAAAAATTACTATCTTCCAAAACTAATATTGCATCACACAGTCACTTGTTCTAAGAACCACTTATCCACTTGCTGTTTCTTACAAAATTTCAAACCATAAGTCAGAACCTTCTAGAGATATGTATCCATCTGAAGCGGAGCTTCTACTCATCCCCATCACACACATATATATTTCCAATCTTTTCTAATATTTTTCTTTTAAGTATTGAGCCGAGATATTTGAATTTAGATTTATTGTCAGGTTAAATATGCACTTACTACTAGATTATACATTTCTTTCCTAATATTCATTATTGATTTTGAATGGAAGTTCTTAAATCCTACTTATCTGATAATTCCACTTAATTTTTTAAAGAAAAATTTTAGTGAAAAAATTGAATGGTGGACATGGAAATTGAGAAGAAGATATGGACAGTGATATTGACTAAAGATTTCCAATAGATGAAATCAAGATTAGGGCAAATGGTATAGATTTTATTTTGCAATTACTTAAAAAAGGGGTGTCCTAATATCAACTTGAAAAGAGATGGTGAAGATAGATATGGATAGTAATTTTCCAAAAAGAGTAAAAATATAAATGGGTTTTGGTGTCATTCAAATTGTGTTATGATAAATATCGCCAAATTTTAGGCCACTAAGCTGACAAAGGACTCGCATTTTTGGTGGCTCATTCTTAAAATTCTGTATCACCATACATTTTCATATTTTAAAGCACAAATCCACCTCAACCTCAAATGTCGCCTACACTGCCAAGGGCCTTGTATTTTTCAGTTTCTAGAACAAAAATGATGCACGCTCTTATTGCCTTTAATTACATACAACAATTACGAATTAGGGACTTAAATATGTCAAAATGAAAAAAAAAAAAAAAAAAGGATCAAGTTTGACACTTTTTACAATTTTGGGTAATATTTTTAATAAAATAAAATAGTGGCGAGGAAAGTCCATAGGAAAGGATAGATGTCATTAAAACTGGATTGCACCTTTCATCCTCTAAAAAAATGTTAAATGCCCAACCTCTGGCACTCATAAATAATGGCCTGCTTGCATTATTATTTGACGGTAGGTAAGGTCATCAAATTAACAGGTTGTACATAAAAGGTAGATGGAGGCCCAACAAAACCACAACAAATGGGTTGGAATGCTCATGAGAATGGTTCTATATCATGCCCCATTTCTCACAAGAATGGTTCTATATATATATATATATATATATATATATAAATTTCTTTATCGTCTACAGAAAATAAAGGATAGAGACCAGAAAAAAGGAATAAAGATCTGTTGAAGTACAGTTGGACAACTTACATAATAGATAATTCTCATAGGCTTCATCTGCAGAATTTTTTTTTTTTTTTTCTGGGTCCTTCCTTTTCCAGAAAATGCTGGTTAATTGCTTCTTCTTCATTATCTTCTAGGATGGGGTAAGTATATACATTTTGCAAGCATGAGGAGCAACATATGCAGTTATTCCATAACGCTTCCTCATTGAAACAAATGAATGCTGCAATTTAAAAAAAAAAAAAATTGAAAAAAAAAAAAAAGAAATGATTGACCACTATTAGTCCAAAACTATCTTGAAAGAGTTATATAGAGAGATGGAAAATATATTACTATACCATCCACAAGTCTCTAACAATGACAGAACTAGAAGGAGAAAGTCCAACTTCCCTCCATCCCACTGATATAGGAGCTCTTGACCCACTCCTATTCAATAGCACTACCACAACTCTTTTTCTTGAAAGTGGCCCTGCCCATATCTGCATAATAAATATGTTATATGTAGTTTCTGTTTTGTTTTGTTTTGATTCCTGAAGAAAGGGACTCTTTCAACAATTTGCATTTATACCTCTAGAGCTGCCTTTGATCTTATTTTCCTGCCTTGAACTCCTAATGGATCCTGATTAACATCTATTACCTCTTTGTTTCGAAGTATGCTAAGAGTTTGTCTGCTCGCAGATCGAACATCACATCCAATCAGCAGAGGAGCCTATAACAAGAATTTTATGTTTTCAGTTGCAAAATACAGATGAAAAAAGAAATTATCAAAGATTACTATACCCACTTTCATTAAAGCCCAAATACTAAAATGAGAGCGGTACTCCTCTAGGCCCATCCCTCCGTTGCCCACTTCTAACATGTCAGGATCTATTACATATTATCATAAGTATAATTTTAAACTGGATCGTTAAACTATCAATTAATTACCAGTGATTAAAAAAAAGTGATTTGTTACCATTCCACCTGCCAGGTCCTGCATATCTTCCCCAAATGTTGTTTTCATCTGCAATTGATGTGACACTGAAACAACAAACAAAAAACCACAAAACCTCAACTTAATAAAAATTAAGCGCCCAGAAAGAGTAATTTAATACCTTTCCCAGCTGTCTTTGATGTCCCCTGTAGTTCTCCAGGCATTACCATATTGGCCAGCCCATTTTGCAGGATACTCTTCTCCCCTATCACAATTTATGTTGGTTTGCTTAGAATTTCTAATCTGATATAGTGAATAGTTTGAGATCCTAAAAATAGAAAATGGAAATTAAACAATTACTTACCATTCACATATGGAGTAAAGAATTGGTCTGCCTGCCTTGTGCAATGCATAACTCATCCTGGAATATCTGTTGCCAAAGGGAAAACAATTTTATCTGATATATAATCATGAAATTAAAAACTGTAACTTAAGTATATAAATTGAATTAATTCACTAAAAATGGTACCTTTCCTGTGGTTTCGAGCCATCATGGTAACAATTATCGTACTTCAAAAAGTCAACACCCTATTGCCCGAATGTAAATTAAATATTAAGGATAAAAATAAAAACTCAACTAAAAACTTCAGCGGGAGCAGACTAAATATACACTACTAACCCATTGCGCAAAGGTGCTGGCATCTTGCTGTTCATGTCCAAGTGAGCCTGGCATTTTTTTGCTGCAGGTACTATAACTGAAGAATTCATTAAAAAAAAAAATGAAAATTTATTAACTTTACTGCAAATATTGGTCCAGGTTAATTAACAAATTAATATTATAACTTTTATAGACATATATACCCTGCATCAGAATAAATGCCAAGTTTTAAGCCTCTAGCATGAACATAATCTGCAAGGGCCTTAATTCCAGAAGGAAAAGTTGAAGATTTTGCCCTTAGATTGCCATTCCTGTCTCTACTCTCTTCTGCCCAACAATCATCTGCCCTTTTCAAAAGCATTTAGGATTACTGCTATTACTGATAGTGACCCTTGTAAAATAAAATCCTTAATTTCAATATTTTTCCTCTCCTAAAGATGGACCATAGAAAAGGACTTTTGCATACCAATATTAACATACTTGTATCCAAGTGCAGCTAACCCAGTTGAAATAAGAGAATCAGCTGTTTCCAGAAATGAAACAAAAGAAATGAAGTCAATGTTAAAAACACATAAAGTTACATATTGGAAATGAGTAGTCAATTTCTAGACCATAATTGAATTGAAGTTTTCTTTACTACATTACAGAAGTCAGCACAGCTTATATTGTATGGTATGACTGTTTCTAATGTTGATTTTTAGTTTCATCTTTTCCTCTTCATAGACCAATTCAAACTATCTTAACACATTCATTTAACTAACTTCCATTACATATATAATTAGAAAATTCTCAGTGCATTTCTAGTTGAGCACAATGCGGGCAGAGGTTACTGCAACAACGGAATTCACAGGCATCCGTAATCAATGTAATAATCCAGAAAATAAATAAAATCAACTTGATACCAAGAATTCATTAAGTAAATAAAAAAAAAAAAAGTTATGCTTTAAAACTTTGAACAATATACAGAAATATTCAAAGTCATCTTGAAAATTGAAATAAGAAACTAAGTAAAGAAGGAAATATAAAATATGTAAAAGTAGTACTTTTTGATCATAGTCATGGTCATAAGTATAAAGTGTAATAATAAAAGCAATGCCTCTTTAGTTGAATATATATAACTACTTAGAACCTAGAAGAGAAAAGACTCAAAAAAAAAAAAAAAAAAAAAAAAATCAATTATTCAAGGCCATTGTTATAAAAAATATAATATGCTTCACATGTAGGCATGATTATTATTATAATTAGTGGGCTCTACCCGTAAACCCCAATTAATTTTATAAAATTAGGGTTAATTAATCATGTAATAGAATAGTAGAAGGAAAAGTAAAGTGATTTGAACAATTCTATTTCCAACTAAAAGGAAAGAGCAAAAATGGGAGTACCAGTAGTCTTAACAGTCCGCTCATCAATATTACATTGAAAGTGATTCCAGCTATTCCAGCTTCAAATTTGAACCATGAACCAAATAATAATCAAACAAAAGGGTTAATCATATACATATATATCTTCAAAGTTTGAAACAGTCATCTTGAAACTATCAATTCAAAGTATACATACCCCATTGGAGGTGTACGAGCCACGCCATTAGCAATAAGGAACTGAATGTAGTCTTCGCGAGCTTTGCTGCTGGTGTTCATGGAAATTGTGCACTTGCAGAAGCATAAAAGAACCAATCCAATTACAAATCTAGATGCCATTATCTTCTGTATATGCATATAAGAACAAGAAACACTGACTTATCACTCTTACATTATGTGTTTATATATAGGGCAGAGGTGAATTGCACAGGAAAATGACAGTAGATGACTCTGCTTTTACCAATGGTGGCTTGGGTGTCGGTGAAGAGAGAGAGAGACAGACCGCCATCTTATTAAATCTTTCTTGTAGAATTCATTTTCAATAAATAATCTTTTTATCCTCTTTTTGTCATTTTCATTAGTATATATTTTTGGAGCACCTGCCCATCAATCAATATTAAATTCCCAAATTAATATAGATGTCTCAGAAATTGACTTAATTTTAGTTTTTTTTATATTTTATATTATTATTGCTATTATAATTTGTTATAAAAAAAATATGGAGCAGTTAAATATGCCACCCAAAATCATTAACTAACTTGGAATGGATTCAAAGCGGTGCACTTCACTGTACTATAGCTACTAGAAAGCTACAAGTAATGTTGTTTGGTTTGTATTATAGATTTAAAAAATTACTTAAGTTAAAAAGTATTAATAAAGATTTCTTATTTCTTATTTTATTTTAAAATTACTATTCAGTGAAGTCAAAGACCATATTGTCTTAATAATTTTAAAAAATAACAATACTACTCTCGTTTTAACAAACCCTTGACTTTAAACTACCCTCGTTTTGATCAATTAATCATTATTTAATTTAATTTATGGTCAATTAATAATTAATGCACTAAATCAAGAATTCAAACTGTGATGACCTTATTGCTATTTGAAGTAATTAAAATATATTTTTATGTCTTTACAAAGAAGTTAGACAGCATTTACCGACATGAATCTAATTCATTTCCAAGAAGCGACATATACGGTGACTTACTTGTTATATACCCATGCAAATTCAAACAACTTAACACGAAGAAATCCGCCGCACATAAATATTTTCTTTTTTTAGATTAATTTAATGCAAATAGAGAAGAGAAAGGATAGAAAATGACAGGGAAAAGAAAAAGATTAACGTACACATTTCACTTTCAGGTTTCAACCCAAAAACTGACAAAAAAAAAATATATATATCCTACATGAAAAACAAAAGGCTGATACCCTTTCTTCTCTTGCTTGATTGATTGGTCAAAGGATGGTGAGCTTCAACCTCACAATCATCAATGGTGAATCCAAAATTCCAGCTATGAATTTGCTCTAATCAGAAAAATCAATGTTTTATGTTTCAATTTCCAAATGCATGATAAAAAAGAATGCCGATAAATTTTTTTTTTTTTTTTAAATCAATAAATTAAAGAAATTGCTCAGAAGTTTAATAGAACTACGAACGTGATTGTCAATTAAGCATAATTTAGAAAAATCAAAATCGAGATTAATGGAATAAGTACTTAATTAACTTTTCTTGATAAGAGTGAGCAGCAAGAAACAACACAAAAAGTCCACGATATGATGCTTTCTTTCGGGGGTGAGATGTGCATTCCATGCGATTATGGACAGGAAGCTGATGGATATATACAACCATTTGATGCAATTATTTTTGCGTTGAAATTGACAGTTTGTAGCTACATAATATAAGGTCCATCTTCAGCTAGAAATTGATAACCATAAACTGAAATGTCCAAATAAGTAGGTGATTGTCCCTCTCATATACAAAAATAATCATAATAATAATAATAATAATAAATATGCACACACGTGAAAATAATTTTGAAAATTCAAACAAAACAAACTCCAATCATACTAGCAAGTGGTACAAAATATAATTGAAAAAAATTGGGTATGCAACCAATCAAATCAAATGTGGGCTGGTGTAAACAGTGAGAAATTTTGAATTCGAATTCTTTCAACTATAAGAGTTTTAACCAATTTTGTGTGATAATAGAAAAACTACCTATGTTGTATAGTTTATTGGGGCTATTAATGAATAGAAAAAAAAAAAATTTGGGAACACACTTTTTTTTTCATCATTTCAAGAGGTGAGGTAATAAAAGAAATAGATACAAATTGCATATTCATCATATAAAAAAAAAAAGAAACTGTGTTCACCTTTAATGAATCAACATTTCTTATTTGCTTACATGAGGATCAGAAGGCAATAACTTACAGTTAATTGAGAAGCCTCCAATACAACATCGCAATTTATGTGTTAGCTACATGCATGGCCCTATACAATTAAAGAATACAGCTCTCAAAAATTACAAAATTAAATAAAAAAAAAATGTATGAATCAATGAATTGGTTATTAGCTAATTGCCAAAATAATTTTAACAAATCTCAAAACTACGTCGACTCTTATTAATTTCGACCATGCATGGAGTGGTTGTATATATGTCTTTATGTGTATATCAGTAATTCTCTACAAAATATTTACGGTTCTTGATCATCGGCGATCCTTCTCCATCGACTTCAATCAAGTTCTTTATAATTGCATCAGTTGCCGTCGTCAAAAATTCCGACCAGTTCCTGTCAGAATCCACTCAAAGCTTAATTAAAAGAAGAAAAGAATCAGAAAGTGAAAAAGAAAAAGAAAGGGAGGTTAAAATATATACTCTTTATAGGTGTCAAATGTAAGTCCAACCGTATACTTTGCCTCGTGAAGAGCATCTCTAAACCTTTGAAGGTCCTGCGCAGGACAGCTTCCATTATCCTTAACAAGAAGCTCAGAAGGCTTAACATCACAAAAAATAGGAATAACTCTTTTCTTGGTCTCCATAATCAAGGACAATTCATGAAGACAAAAATAAGAGTCACAGTAACGCGGAGAGAAAACGGCAAGCCCTAATTTGGAATCAAGAATGGCCGAATCAATTTTGTCGAACAATTTATCACCAGGTTTCATGTTCTTGCTATCCAGGAAAGGCCTAAGCCCAAGTCTTGAAAGATGATAGTGAAGCAAACCTGCAATCGTTCTCTTTGTATCGATTCCTCGGTGACTAATGAAAATATCACATGTGGTGCCCGGTGGTGGTGGTTTAATGGCGTCGACTTGGTTTTTAAGGAGGAGGTGGCGGTAGTAGTTGTTGTACTGAAGGACTTTACGAGGAATGTTGGTGAGTGTGACGGAAGATCTTTGCATGCTGTAAATTAATTAAATTGAAGGAAATTATATTTTTGATGGTACAGAAGAGTAATAAATCTTCAAAGACAGCATTGGGAGTTTGGTTGGGGTGTCTGTTTATATAAGGTTTTACAATGGGGATTTAGAATTCAAAATTCTACCAGAGAGAAAATTCCCGGTATTTGTTTCGACGACAGACGACAACAAAAAAAAAAAAAAAAAAGAAGTAAAAATCTTTGAAATTATTGACTCTAATCCTTCAAACACGTCTACTGTTTCTTCTTTCTTTCTTTATTTTTCGAATTTTAATAACTAAGGATTCGCTGAAGCAGTCTGTTTATGTTTTTTTGGTTTTCTGTTTTCAGTTTAATTAACGTATGAATGCTGAAGCCATTGGTTTCATTTACATACAAATATGCTTTAAAAAAATAAAGTTTTGAAAATATAATTTTGAAAAAATAAAATTAAAAAAAGTTAACCATGTTTGATATTGATTTTGGACAAACTGCACTTGTAATATTTTGATAAAAAAAAAAAAAGAGAAATTATACATTCCAAGCACGATTTTTTAATTTCATTTTTTTTATATTAATAATGGATGGAAAACATATAAAATTATAAAAATGCACCTACAAAAATATTTTAAGGCTTAATAAAATGTGAAATTATTATTTTAAATTAATATTCCACACATTTTCATCAATCAATAAAATAAATAAATCTAATCTAATTAATCTTTTCATTATATAAAGGGTGAAAGGTCTCGGGTTTAAAATATCTCGATAATAAAAATAGAGAGTTACTTATATTGTGTTGCTCACGATGTTCTTTCGTTCTTTCGTTGTAGTAGAGTCTCGGTAAATTAAATAAATGAAAAAAGCTATGTGTTGTTTATATACAATGAATTTCTGTGAGCGCAAGTAATTTTTTTTTTTTTATTTTGACATAAATAAATCAAATAGGCTCTATGCCTCTATTAATTTTTTGTTGGTATTAGGGCCATGTAGATGCTATAACATTAAGCATGGATTAATACTCTAATAATCAATTTTTTTAGATACTCTATTAATCTTCTTTGACGTTCCTCACTAGTTGATTAATTTGTAATTAATCACAAAATAATCAATTAGGAAAGGTCGATTAATTAATTGATTTGATATGTTCACTTTGTCCCAAATTACAAAGCAATGAATGGGTACATGAAAGCAAAAACGGCGAAGGTATGAACTCCAGACTCGTGAATTCACAATGTGAGGCTTGACTCAGCGAAGTGGTCTTATATTTGTGTTAGTGGTATAATGGACCATTTTAGGCGACAAGTGTGGAGATGTATAATTTTCTTGCTTCCGTTTGTAATGATTTTTCCCTTTCCTTTCAAAGCATATGAATAAAATTCAAGATTTCAAATTCTATCGAATTTTGAATGATATATTGAAAAATGAATTCAAAATAAAAATTTAATTTCAAATATATCAAATCACTTATATTTCTTTTTTCATTGAGAATTAATTTAAAATTCATAAAAATATTGAAATAAGCACGTGGTGTCAATCGTTAACATGAACACCTCAGCTATAGATTAGTGAAAATGACCATATTTTAAAATAACGTTAATTAGATCATTACAAGTTAATTACAAATTGTTTTAAATCAAATGGATTTGAGAAAGAATTTTAAATTGAATCAAATTCTAATACATTTGTTAATAAAGTTAACACCTAAAATTGTTGATTAGGATGGCTGGACCTACTTTTTTATTTTTTTAATTGTTGATTAGGCCCCGGATAAGATGCCACGTACATTAAAACTCAAAAGCATGTGAAACGACTTATTTACCCTTATTTTGATAAAAAACACATGGAGTAGTAAGGATCAAAACAAAACCATCAAACAAACAAACAAGAACACATGCAAATCTAAAGCAAATCAGCAACAGATCTATATTCCAGAGTAGATCCATGTCAATCACAAAAATGGAAAATCACAGGCAAATTCTCACCATAAGCACCAGTGAACGTCACCATACAAGCCCCCACCGGACCTCCGTTGTCGCCGCCGTCCACGGTGACCGGTAAATTGAGTCTTCCTAGAACTATGCCATTCATACATCCCTAGACTCGAAATTTCACAGGGAGATCGATTTTGTCGTCCGTTTGTTCAGCCAGTGGCTAGTTTGGCCGGAATAGGCACCGACAGTCGCTTGGTGCCGCCATTAATGGTTGTTTCACAATTCGAGCTTCGTTGTCGGAATTGACAGAGGGGAAACGATCGCATAAATGAGGGGAGCCGATCGGCTCTCGTCCTTCACGTTGAAACACTCGGAAACGGTGAAAAATCGCCGGAGATCCAAAGCATGGACTATCGACGAAAATAGGCCCGACTCGCGTCAACGGAGACTCTTTCTGCATGCAAGGAAGCCGAAAACGTGAACGGAACGTGAAGGGGGTCGACCGCCTCTTTTCTTCGTCGATTTAGTGTCCGAAATCGGTCCGCCGGTAGTGGACAGGGACGTCGCGCGGTGAAGATCGAGGAGAGAGAGACAGGCGTTGAGATGGGTAACTGAGAAGATTAAGGGTCTTTTAGGGGTAAATAGGTCATTTGCTGCACTTTTTGTGTTTTAATCCACGTGGCATCTTATTTGTCGCCTATTCAACAATTAAGGAGTAAAAAAGTGGATCAGCCATCCTACGGTGAATTCCGAATATCTATTTAGGCAAATTTCACTTAATTGTAAAATCATTGAGAGTTCAAACACTCAATCATAAATTTCTTCTGTTCATACATTAAAATAGAAAAAATTGCAAAGTTTATATACTAAAATTGCAATTATTCTCGTATATTTTCATCTTTATTCTACTATAATTTATTTGCACATTTATTATATTATAATTTATTCTATTATAGTTTATGTTAGGTAATTCAATATGAATGTACATAATACATTTAACTAAATAATAAAAGGTGGAATTTTTTTATTTTCAAGGTTTATCGCTTTCTTTTTTTTCTCTGGTTTTTCTAACCCTAACTTTTGTTTGGAGCTGCCGTTGTTAATCGGTCGTAACTCGCTACTTTTCTTTTTTCTTTTTGCTTCTAATCTTTTATTCGTATTTAATAAATTCAGATCTTTTTTTTTTTTTTGAAAAGATATGTGATACGGATCGAATCAAAGAATGAGATATAAGTTCGCCTCTATGGCACCCCTCGTTTATAATGAAACGGAAACACCAATAATCGAGATCAATCGCTCTATGGCACCCCACGTTTATAAGGAAACGGTAACACCAATAATCAAGCAAAGAACAAGATAAACGCCACAAATGAGTTGATAAGTTTACCTTAATTCTTGATGCAATTAGAGGAAGCAATCTCTCACTATCACTCTAAGCAAAGGAGAACAAGCAAAGCTTGAACAAATGAAGTTTATCAATATCAAAAGTTTTGTCCTTACATGGAAGACAAGTTATTTATACTAAATAAGGAAACTAGGTTTAACAAAGCATAAAACACGCCTAAGTCACTCCAAGCCTTCAAGTCGATGTCACTGTAGCGAGTTAAAGTTACTGTAGAAAAGTCAAATTTACTGTAGCAGTCAAGCTAATTGGCGCGGGCACTGTAACAGGCGTGCTTTCCTCCACTGTAGCAGGCGTGCCTTCCTCCACTGTAGCAATCCAAACAAATTTAATGGAGTGCTTCAACTTCACATGCCACCAACAACATTAGAAGCCTAGGAATGCCTTCAAGTTCTTCACAACACTTGTTGAATGCGGCATCATGAAGTTCTTGTGTTATTTGGGCTTGAACAAATAATGATATGGCTGCCCCATATCGCTTGGCACGGCTCCTTGTAATCGGTCCGATAGGAAGCACCAATGGATCTCCTTCGTCGTTCACCATGCCTCCTTGCGATCCAGCGACGAGTGATGATGGATCCGTATCAATATGTTTTTTCCTTGTTTTTTTGTTATTGTTGCTTTATTTTCATATTTTGAGTTCTTCTGTTAATTTTTCTGTGAGGGTTCAATTCCTTTGTGAAGGTTTGTTCTTAAAACGTATGATATTTGATTTTATTTTGTTGGAGAATTTAGATCTTGTTCTACTGATGTGTATTTTCGATTAGTGGAGTTTGGTAGTGCGGCATGTTCCTCCATTGATGCTATTAACATATAGTGGAACTCATCTGTGTACAGAACAAGTTTTTGAAAAAATAATCCAAGCATAGAAAATCTGGAAAAGTTATTTTGTCTGCCAAATCAATTAACTAGTTGTTACAATGAAAATTTATATCGGTCAAGGTTATCTTCAAGCAGAAAAATTCAATATTATTTTTTTTTTTAGTTTAGTTTTATTATTATTATTATTATTATTATATATAATATATTGATTTGATTCATATTAAGTATAATTAAAATAACAATTATCTAATAACTGTTCGATCAACATAATTTTATGGGGTATAATGTTCCATAGAATAATTTTCTTAGGCTATGTTAGATTTGAATCAAGCATCATATATTTTCTTAGAACATGGGTTTGCTTCATAAACTAGCCGAAGTCTAACTGGTTGATCTTTTGGCATACACATGAAAAAAAGTATTTTTCATTCAATTCAAAATTTTCCTTTTAACTTTCTTGAAATTTTCTTGGACTAACTTTCTTGAAATTTTCTTGGACTGCTCAAAAACTTTCAGCGCAGACATATCTAGATCTTGATTCTCGGTCGAAACGACATTCCATGGCGGCACTCTTCTCTCTTCTTTCGTGTGCTTAATCGGTTTCTACTTATATTATACGCTGCTTTTGTTTGGGCCTAAAATGGCTTTTCTACACTCAGCTTTTCCGGGTCCGAGATATCTCAGACCCACCACATTGTACCGGCTCAACCCACACTTGATAATCTGGGTCCTGCCACCACCGAACTTAAAGCGACAGTTATTTGGATTGGCAAAGAACGTTCCTTGTAAAGTTAGACTGACAACAAAAAAGAAAAACGATCTCCTTTTCATTTTCAAGATTTTGAAAAATCTATATTTATCTTCGGTGGAAGAGAAAAATAGAACTATGAAATATTTTTAATATGCATTTAATGGATTAATTAATACAGAATTATCGAAGTAATTTAGTTTAATAAATTTAAGAAAATTGTTCATGAAGTTTTGATGAAAAAGGTTTGGTTGTGATTTAATTAGGTGAAATAGAAAATTACACAAAAAGATGTTTAAACCTGAAACCCACACCACATATCTGAGTTTCCAAATTCCAGCTAAGTAGAGATATATATATGTATAGCTGTCTCATGGCTGGCTTCACCTCCAACTACAATCATGCATGTGGAAATTCTTTCAATTCATAGATATTATTATATATATTATGAGTGGACCTAGCATTATTGTTTACCCAATTGTAGGATTATCCACTTGCATAAAATTAATTAATTTATACTAAATCTAGATACCATGTTAAAATTCACAAGCTAGCTAGTATATATGTAAACACTTGTGAGTTTAAAAATCACTTCGTAATAATTTTCACTCCTCTTCATATATTAAAAATGATATAATATATTAATGAATTGATTTTCTTGATGACACATCAGTAAACATCTTTGCTAATTGCCACAAAATAATCAAAACAACCAAGAATGTGAAAATTGCAGGGGAAAACTTTGTTCATCAGCATTATGATTCAATTATTGAAATCTTTGCAAAGATAAGTATTATATTGGACAAAATAGATGACTTGTTGGGAAAATATTCCACAAAAAACAAAAGTTAAGATAAAACGAAGTCGTTTTCGGTGCAACCAGTTCTGCGTGGGGCCCTGTGTCCAAACCCAGCCAAATGCCCTCAATCGCTTTTGCATGTGCAAAGCTTCATCATCTCCCGCTGTCTTTCTCTTCTCTCTCTCCCCCTCTCTCTTGCAGTGGCAGTGATGTGTAATTATGCATTGTACAGTTAAGGCTGGGCTAAGGCATATTCAAATATGAGATAGCCACGTTCAACAACTTCTTCATTTTTCTTTTTCGGTTTCTTTCATATAATACCAAAGATTACACTTCAAGAAAGAACCTCTGTCCAATCAAGAATATATACTACTATGTATTTTTGATCTCTCTCTCTCTGTCTTTCAATGGCTTCTTCAGCTATTCTTGATTATGCTCTCTTTCAACTCACCCCAACTCGAACTAGGTACTACTCTTCACTGTTAATTCTCTCAATGTTTTTTTATCTCTTAAAGATCAGTTAACTAATATTATGTGTTTTGAATGTGAAGATTTGATCTGGTCCTCTTCTATGGAGGCAAGACTGAGAAATTGGCTTCTGGGTTATTTGAACCATTTATTTCCCACCTTAAATTTGCAAAAGATCAGATTTCAAGAGGTGGGTACTCCATCAAACTCTGCCCACCCACTAGTGGTGCCCCTTGGTTCACCAAAGCCACTTTTGAGAGGTAATTGACCCAATATTACTGTGATACTATCTTCAGTTCTTGTTTTTTTTTTTTTTTTTTTTTTTTTTTTTTCCCTTTTCTAAATTGATATATTAGATAATAAATTTTGGATCGTTGTTGAGTAACAATGATTTGGCTTAATTTTGAACTATTAGTGAAATTAGTAAAATCACGACCTGACATTAATTCTTAGCTCTAGTATAAATGTTTACATTATATTGTAATGGAATAAATGAGATGTGAATATTTATTTCTCCACACTTATAAAATCTGCAGAATTTTCATTTATTTTCCTTAATTTTCTGCTCTTCTAGACCAACACGATGGGAATCAGTTTAGCTTAATTAGTCACTAGCAGAGTAAGAAGATGATAGCTACGGGGGAATTAGCTGCAGTGGAAAATGCAAGCTCTAACTTTTATTGCCAAGAAGAAAAAGAACAGTTTCTAACAATATTCGATCTTCTTATGCTCAGATTTGTGCGCTTTGTTAGCACACCAGCAGTACTTGAGAGGTTTGTCAGTCTAGAGAAGGAAATTTTGCAGATTGAGAGTTCAGCTCAAGCTAATGAGTTGTCAAGCATTAATGAGCAAGGTACAAATCCTTATAAGCAGAAACCTTCACCAATATGTTATTTCTATACTTCCACCAAACTAGACGGATTAATTTTGCGCTAATTATTAATTAGCTTTGTTTTCAGGTAGTGGGTTAGCTGCCAATTCTATTACAAGGAAGTCAAATGGTTCCCCTAAGGTATATTGCTTGTCCACAACAGTTTGTAAATTGATTTGTTCTACTTGGATAGAAAATCATACCAAGGCTCTTTTTGTGTTTGATTACAGCCAAATGGGGAATTGAAGACAAGTCATGATGCTCTGCCAGAAGAAAACTCCAAGTAGGGCGAATTGTTTGTTTTATTGTCATGGCTAACGTTGGTGTATAATCTGTCATCCGATCTATATCATTGATCATCAATTGTTTTTATATGCTAGGATTCAACTTCAAAGGCTTCTTGTAACACGAAAAATGTTGCTTCGCAAAGAGCAAGCTATGGCTTATGCTCGTGGCCTTGTTGCTGGATTTGAAGTGGATAACATAGATGATCTTATTTACTTCGCTGATGCATTTGGAGCCTCACGATTAAGGTATGATTTGGGAAAAACTTTCACAATTGGGAGGCATTATCAAATTATAATGACACTTTCGGACATCTTGTGGAAAACGGGCCATGGTTTTTACAAGGAGTGAAGGACAATAGGGAACACACTGACTCACTAGAGTTTCTTCTGAATTTGAAACCAAGAAGTGTTTATATGCAGGGAGGCGTGCATCAATTTCAAAGAATTGTGTAAGAAAAAGCGTGGGGATGGTCTTTGGATGGAGGAATTAGCAGCAATGCAGGCATGTCCACCAGCAGAATTGTCATTCTTGGGAACACCAGGAATAGTGCTTAATAATGATGCTAGCACCCTTAACTCAAATATCGTACTAAATTTGCCCAAAGGTGATCTTCCAAATGGATCTTTGGATGCATCAAGATCTGATTCAACTGCTAGTCACACAAGTTCTGACAGCAAAAAGGGTATTGTGTATTCTTTCCATCTTCATCTTCTCCCCTGCAAAAACTTGTCCACGAATCAATACTTACTAATATTTTCATTTCCGATAAACAATAATCTCTCCTCTGATGTCAAGTGCATTGCTCTGCAGAGGATAACCTGGTAACGTCAGATCAGACTCCAAATACCAACAAAGTTCCAGTGCCAATGCCATGGCTAAATCAGATACCTCAATACATGTACAACTTCCAGAATCCTATGCAACAGCTTCCTGGATATCAGGGATATCCATTCCCAATGCAGCATATACATCCTCACTATGCAATTAACATGAAGTGGCCTCCCAGCCTGAAAGAATCCGATTCAGTAAAAAAGCATTCCGGAGAAGATGGAAAGACTGAATCCAGCGACTCCGAGGCAGGGAGTGAATCGGACTCGAATGCACAGCAAGACAAAAGGCACTCTTCTCTGAATGCTTCACACAGGAAAAACCACAGGAAGAAGTCAGCTAAGACAGTTGTTATCCGTAATATTAACTATATTACTCCTAAGAGAAAAAATGCAGAAAAATCTGGTCTCTCTGAAGCATCTTCTTCTGATGAAGATTCACTACAGCAACAGGTAGATGATGTAGTCGGATCATTGGAGAAATTGCACAAGTCCAACTCAAGAAATCATAAGAAAAAGGGTTCACACGAAAGCAACTGCATTGGCAACGAGTCAATAAATGCTCCTGCCCAGGATTTTGATGATGATGTTGTTTCAAATCCAACGAATGGTGGAAAGACAAGTGAGAATTGGGATGCTTTCCAAAACCTCCTGATGAGAGATGAGGAGAAAACTGTTAGTGGAGTAGAAAGGTTGCATCCAATTGGTATTCGAGATAAGAATCTTACAGACACACCTGCTATGAACTTGGAGTCAGAGAAAGTGCCAAAGCAGCGGATGGCTGCTGGTGATTCCTTTGTTGTGAGTAAACAAGATGGGGCATCAGAAGATAGAGAGAGGATGGAGGATATTGAAGATGCAGAAAATCATAGACCAGTCATGAAGAGAAGGGAATTTGCTGATGGGGATCTAGTAATTCCACAGAGAATTGAAGAATCAGGAAGTGAGCTTGGGGGTATCCTAGGTGCAACTGAGACATCCATAATTAAGCCTGGAAAAGGAGAAGATTGGTTTATTGTTAACCATTCAGGGCAACCACAAAAAGATAATTCAAACAATGAGGACATAATCTTTAATGGTGATTGTTTGAACATTGAAAAAACTAAAAAATCTGCTGTTGTTGATGATTCTTTCATGGTCCATGCTCGCCCAGCAGATGATGATCTGTATGATTCTCAGTGGAAAACTGACATAAGTATGGCTGCAGATCTTACCCTAGCTTCGCAGCCAGAAAATGGAATCGTAAAAGAAAACCAGGAAGTACAAGGTGCCTATGAACCAAATGATCTATATGTGGTGCTTGGATGGGATTCTGGATTTGAATCTGCAAGAGAATCCTGGACTACAGACCATGGAATGGATATATCATCCATGGAAACTGAAAGGAGGAGCTCAATTGTTGAAACTAATAATGATCCTGCTATGAAACTCCCTCCAAATTTTGACAGCACTATTCTCAAGAAAAAGGAAACAAATGGAAGAAAAGTTCCTGGCAAAGAAGTTAGGGCCAAAGTATTACCTGGATCCCTTGGAAACAATAAAATTAACGCGGTCTCTAAGATCAAGAAGCCATCGCTAGCAAGTAGGCCTATATCTCAGAAAAGCAAACTGGAGAAGGTAGTGAATCCTAACTTACTTGATCAAAATGTTTGTTTGATTACATTTCACCCCTTCTTATGAGACATGCTTGTGAACAGGAAGAGGAGATTCGGAAGAAGAAGGAAGAATTAGTGATTCAACGTCAGAAAAGGATTGCAGAAAGAACTGCAGCTGGTGGTTTGGCTCCAGCGGCAACCAAGAAAATCCCATCAGAAAGTAAACTAGTTAAGGGTTCCATCAAGCTCAACAAAAATAAACCTCATTCCATGGCCCAAGAGATAAACAAGGTAAGTTCCATCAAAATCAGGACGGCTTAAGACAGATCAGTAAGTAAATGGAGTTGGTTAAATTCTCTTGGTCCCTTTGCAATTACAGACGAATGAGAAGGTCACACATCGACTATCAAAATAATATGATCCTAGAGATCGGATTCTGAATATTTTTCGACACTATGTTCGACATCTCCATATGATGCTGAGATAGTGTTGTACATTAGATAATAAGCTCATAATGTATAGTTCCCACCTCCTCATATTCTTTTATGCTATTGCTAAAATATAGTGAATTCTCAAGGCATCAGGAAAAAAAATAATAGCTTACCAATTACGTATGTACTAAAAACTTGGCTGTTATGTACTAAAAGCTTTATTATTGCTATCATATTCATGATTGTTTGTAATCAGTTCCACCTCTATATAATTAATGCCAAACAGATATGGGGTTTCATCTAATCCAAGTTGCAGCAACTGGGAAGGAAAAAGAAGATGAAGCGCAAAAAAGAAAGATAAAAAATTGTGAACATGGGTATTATTGAAAGCCAAAACATATATTAAAGGTACATCTATATGTAACTGCAGTAATGTGCAGGCAGATCAAATATAACAAAATTCAGCAAATGTGTTTTTAAGTTTTAACCAAAAAGAATCCTACCTATTACCTTTGCAGCTATTCCAAGCAGAACAAGCAGATTAAAGAATACAAGCACGAAGTACATATTTTAGCGAAAACCAGGAATCCTACCTGCATGAAGAACTCCACGAATAGAGGAGCAACTGTAGACAATTTATCCATGGCCATAGCCAATATCTCATACAACAGCATTGATGCAGCCAAAATTGCCGGTATCATTGCCGTTAAAATTAGAGGAACCAACATTGGCCTTAAAATTACCGGAACCAATATTGCTGGCAGTACAGTTTTCAAAATTTGTCCAAAAATAGGCAACAAAAATGGCTGTCGTATGCCATTGACTACTGTACTTACAAGTTTTACCTTTATTTCAGAGCCATCATAATTCCGGATTGATCGAAAGAGAGAGGAAGCAATTGCAACAACCATGTTACTGCATGACCAGTGCCAATTCCATTCCCACTCCTCCATTTCACCACCACTACCACTACTACTACCACTAGCACCTCCACCTGCACCTTTATTGTCACAACCTTGCCATTGGTATTGCCTTCAAAACCATCTCTATAACAATACAAGACATTATAGAGATTTAATTAAAAGCTTAATAAAAAGAGAAAACAAATGAAATAAAGCTTACCCAATATCACGATCAAGTAATTACATGACCTTGTTCTGTTAGAAAGGAATAAATATTGTTAAAAACTCTCAAACCTTGAACGGCAAGGGTCAAAGAATTGCCATTCCAATTTCCACCGTTCAAAAAATTCGATCTTTGATGAGTGGAAATCCCAAATCCACCTCTTCCACCACTTTTGAATGTAGAATGAGGCAAGTTCGTCTCTTTGGCGAAAATAGTGAATGCTGTAATTGTTGGTCTCTTTGGATTATGGCTGGCAATGGAGGAAGGTAGTTTGAGGGTAGAAGTTTGGCACTGGAGTGCGAGGAACATAGCATAGGTCTTCAAATATTGAACTCTTGATTGATTTGATCAAAGAGCTCAAATCAACATAATGGGGAATTAAAATATGGATATGGTGGACATGTTTTCTTTTCTTTGAAGGCAACAGTGACTGAAAGACAGTGGCATCTAAAGCGTTGCACTTGCAGGGGACTAGGAATTTAAACTTCCAGTCTTTGACTCTTTTCTCCTTAATTTACGGTGAACCGAACAATTAAAAAAATTAGGGCAGAGTACGAGTTAGTCCTGATGTAACGATGTCGTTTTAATCAGTGCATAAAGCTTGATGCTTTCCGCTTCAAAGTATGCTGTTTTAGTTTATAAAATATCATCAACCGCCCATACTTTAATTTTCAGTCAGATTATTTATCTAATTATTTACTAAAATTTAATAGGCTCGTTGGGAAATTAAAATGAAGCTTAAAATAATAAAAAAATTATATAAAAAAAACCGTTTGTCAGTTAAAATGTAAGTGCCTTCGTATGATACTAAAAAAGGATGAAGAATTTCCTAAAAGAAACAAAGCTTTTTTTTTTTTAATTCCTATATTATAATATTATTAGGCAAATATACAAAGATTAGAATTAGTTGGAGAAAGCGGGCAGTTAGTTTTGTTTATTTGAATGAAATAAATTGTTTAAAGACAGATTTAGAAAACAAAAGATAATTAAAAACATCTCAACATAGATATTATATATAACATTAGCTGGCGACACCTCAAATTAACCCTACAATAAAAGAGTCGAATTGGTTTAGATTACTGTTAGAAAAAAATTTGAAAAAAAAGGAAAAAGAAACAAAGCCCCAATCCTAAAACCTTTGGCGCTAAACCAAAATAACAGAAAGAAACGAACTATTGCAGCAACACAAAGAATCTCAATTACGCGATATAAAGCCTACCAATTTTTCTCTTCCTTTGGCTCTCTCTCTATCAGAGGAGCTCCAGAGTACCATTTTCAATGATAATGCAGGCACGTTGATGGTTTTTGTGTTGGACCCCCAAATGCTCTTTGAACGTTTCTTCTGTTTTCCTGCACAGAAGAATAAAATTATTATCTTGAACCAAAAAAATAAAAAGAAAAAAACCTGTCATTTTCTTGATTGATAAAAAAAAAAAGAAATTTATGGTGATTCATCACCACCACTATCATTTGCGTTTCATTTCTTTATATGACTAAATTTAGTTTATTAAGCTATGAAAGCTGGGGGTTTCTGCGGTTTGAAGCCATTGCTGTTCGGAAGAAAACATTCCGGGTTTGAGGTAATGTGCTGTGTATCTGTAGTCATCTTGTTATGTATCTGAAATGCATTTTATTTGTATATAGGAAATCTGCTTCAATCTGCAAGGAAAACTTAAAGATCATGAACATATATATAGGTGTTATTCAAAAATTGATTTCAGGAATTCATTTGGAAATGCAAAAGCTTGCATTCTGTCAGGAATTCATCCTGTAAGGCCTTTCATGCAAACTTGAAATTGAATTTCTTAACATAATGGGAACTGCTGCAATATACATATTATATATGCATATGCTTAGTGTTTTTTCAGGCTGTAATGTATTCGTTCATATGCTTTGATATTGAAATATTACATTAATGTACGAGCTATGTGTGCTGCTTAGGAATAATAACAGAATATTACCGCAGATAGTGAAAAGTCCTCGCATACCCAAGGGCCCGAAGAGGACTTTCAGAGGACCAAAGATGGAACGTTCACGTCGATGCACAGGCAACTTTATTTTGATGATGGAACTCAGGAAGAAGATATTTACCTTCAGGGACATTATTGACCTGCCTCCCTGTGATGGCACTGAGAGCATAAAAGAAGTAGCATAACTCAACTTTCTCTTTCCAACAATAACAAATATTATAATAGAAACTATGTACTGAATCTCGAATCACTTTGTATTCTTGCAGCTAATTTCGAGAACCATGAAAGATCTGCACAAGTTTCACCCTGAAATCATATCCAGAAGCCAACTATCAGAAATTAGGGGAGCAAAGATTGACAAGGTTTACCGTTTTGATGAATCATGCATTGATGCCAAGTAATGTTTGAATGCTATCTTCAGAAAATTTCCAAGCTAATCATCTACATGCATTACAAACAGGTTCTGATCTGCTTTTGTGAGGCTCTGAAAAAAATTGGAGATTCATGGATGGCGAATCAAGATTGGATGGACAAAGTGACATATGATAAGTTCAAAAGTAATGACAAACTCGATTCAGAAAAAGTAGGTAAGTTTCTAAAGTCTATCCTAGATCTAGTTCAGTTTTTCACATCCGTTTGGTCTTGAACAAAGGAAATAATCTGATTAGAAAATTTTAAGGGAAATAATTGCATTTGAAGAACTTTTGGTCGATTCTGATGACATTTATTTGCTGTCATTCTTTATCTTGGCAGTTGATATGGCACTGGCAATGTTCAATTGCATAATAAACATAGCAAAAGAAAAGTTTGATGTAGTAGACGAAGATGACCAAAATAGATATAGACTACGAACTAGTTCATTTGGCAAAGTTTTGGTGGGGTCCTATGCAGAGAGCAGCAACTCTTGTTGTGCTTCTCCAGTCACTCCAACATCTGTTCTTCCACCACTGTTTATGGGTTCTCCCAGTTCTGATACTACAACAATAACAACAACAACAACAACAACAACAACCAATTCTGATGAATTTGCAAATACTTATGCCTCATCGCATCTTCTCCGTTTATTGAGAATTCAAGCTGTGGGGAAATTGAACCCAATTGATATAAAACGCCTCGCTTTCCACATTCCTCCAAATGCGGGAGCCCAAGACAACACTTGGAAACTAAAGAACAATGAGGAGGATCAAATAACAGCAGAAATGGAAGCAGAGAGAAAATCCCTGAACCAAAGGAACAATGCAAATGAAGAATTGATGTTTGAAATAGAAGCAAGCGGCAATTCTGGAAAAGCTGCAAAAGTTGATGATGCTAGAGATTGCACTAGTAAAAATGTATCACCAGAGGTTTCAAATGAGACAACTGCAACCACTGAAGTCAAAGACTTGCAAGAGCCGCCAGCTATATTGTCACCAAATGAAGCACCAGTTCTAACACCTACTCCTGCCGTGACAGCCCCCATTACACAGGCCAATGTCAGAACATCACCATCATCATCTGAATCATTACCACCACTTCTGCAATCAAATGTAGCAGCCCCACCTACACCCCCACCACCACCAACCATCATGCAACCAAATGTAACAGCCACACCTCCGAGGTCTATCCTGCAACCAAATTCAATAGCCCCACCTCCACCTCCATCACCACCACTACCTATCATGCAAGAAAATATAACAGCCTCACCTCCATGGTCTATCCTGCAAACAAATTCAATAGCCCCACCTCCAACCCCACCTCCACCTACACTGCCATTGTTACCACCACCACCACCACCATTTGTTCCAGAACCAACAGTGTTAACCCAACTAAAACCCACTCCACCACATCCACCACCTCAACCACCCATTTTGCAGCTTAATATAGTAAGAGCAGGTGCAAATGCCCCACATTCCCGACCACATCGACCAGAACAACCACCAACTCCACCACCATCCCCTGTGTCACATTCTAATACAGCTGTAGATGCTCCACAGGTAGTTCCATCGATACCACCACCTCCACCTCTGACATTAGGAACAGTAACAGCAAAACTGCCACAACTGCCACCCCCTCCATCCAAGATGTCAGGAACTAAAACAGCAGCGCCAGCGCCAGCTCCACCACCACCACCCAGGATATCTTCAAAAGGATCAACGCCATTGACACCACCACCACCACCCACGCCACTTGCAGATGGAGCTGCCCCATCACCACCCATGCCTCATGCAAATGGAGCTGCTCCACCTCCTCCTCCACCTGGTGCAGGAAGATCTTTACGCCCCAGGAAAGCACAGACAAAATTGAAGAGATCAAGCCAAATGGGTAATCTATATAGAGTTCTCAAGGGGAAGGTGGAAGGAGGAAATCCAAAAGCTAAATCAGCCAATGGAAGAAAGAGTTCAGGTTCAAGCAGTGGAAGTGGTGGGAAAGGAATGGCTGATGCACTAGCAGAGATGACAAAGAGGTTTAGTCTTTGAAGAACTATAACACTAGATTACCGTCAATTTAAGTTAAATTTTTTTTCAATGAAACTGAAAAAGAAAAAATTGAACTATAAATTTTATTAAATTCTGTTTTTGTTTTTTTTTGGTGTGCGTGTTTGTCTCAGATCATCATATTTCCAACAAATTGAGGAAGACATTCAGAAGTATTCAAACTCGATTTTAGAGCTAAAGACTGCCATCAGTAATTTCAATACAAAGGACATGACTGAGCTGATTGAGTTCCACAAGAAAGTTGAATCTGTCCTTGAGAAATTAACTGACGAAACACAGGTTACTCTGACAGAAAAGCTTGTCCATGTTAGTTTCCCAATCGATCATAGGTTATATTTCCATACATAATCAGATTAGCAATTCTATATGTCACAGGTGCTTGCAAGGTGTGAAGGTTTCCCCCAAAAAAAGTTGGAAGCATTGAGAACTGCAGCTGCATTATACTTAAAGTTGAATGCAACAGTATCTGAACTACAAAGTTGGAAGATTATCAGTCCCTTGGGACAACTCCTTGACAAGATTGAACGTTACTTCAATAAGGCAAGTTTGAATTCTTAGAATCATAGGCCTCATTTCAATGTTATCTTCATTATTCAAAGTTTCAATAACTAAGTGAAAATACATACATACAGGTCAAAGGAGAACTAGACGCCTTGGAGAGGACCAAAGATGATGAAGCCAAGAAATTTCAAAGTCAAAATATCCATTTTGACTTCCATGTCCTTGTTCAAATCAAGGAAGCAATGGTTGACGTTTCCTCCAACTGCATGGAATTGGCACTCAAGGTATATAGTTCAATTAAAATTATGTTACGGTAAATGTCATGATTATTTACACAAATGGACTGACTTTAGAATGGATTTTTTTTTCTCCTTTTTGGATTTTATTCAGGAAAGGAGAGAAACAAAAGGAGAATCTAATATAGCTAATACTAAATTACTTTGGAGAGCTTTTCAATTTGCATTCAGAGTCTATAGTTTTGCGGGTGGACACGATGAACGTGCTGACAGGTTAACAAGGGAACTGGCCCATGAAATAGAGACTGATTCCCAGCACAAGTGATTTCAAGATAAAAGCTTGCACTAAACCCATTATAGCATATACTGTATTATACTACGTAAGCATGATTAGGCTCTACATTTGTTTTCATTTTGAGTAAGTTATAGGACTTAGCACTGCCTTGAGTTTCTGTGAAGAGAAACCAATCTCTATAATACTCCCATCGTATGTGTAATATATACATAATTCTGGAGTTTTACATGTTCAGTGACTGGTTGTTTGATTTTGTTAACTATTTTGCAACAGTCACTTGGTACAAGAAGTAATCAAACAGAACTACTTCAAGCATTAAATTCTTATTCTTGTTCTTGTTGCTTCTACTTTTTATGTTTATTTCACAGCTCATATTTGAAGCCCAAACTATTCTATCATGCAAATTCAAGTTCAAGAAAATAAAATCTTGAAAAACAAAACTAAATTTCAAAGTAAAAATTCGACAAACGTGTTAGATTTTCTTTCAAGAGAGAGAATTTATTTCTCACAGACATGACAACAAGCATGTGGAGTGCAATTCTACAGCGAACTGCTACTGCGATGACGAAGTGCGAGATTTTACCTTTGAGTTTTGTTTCTTTCGAATATAGGTTCAGTTTCTCTATCTCGTATAAAAGCAATTTATCGCTGAGAGAGAGCGAACGATAGGACCTATAAAAAGCTGTCGTCGACAGACAAAAGAATTGCCGTTTAAAGGTTATTATTCTGACAGGGCCGAACGACAAAGAAGTAGTAAATTACGTAGTTTCGCGCCTAGACGACGACGTCATTTTATACATTGATTCTGCTATTACTGATGCTAAGTTTTAACTTTCCATGTACACATAGGGGAAAGTGACTTAACGACAGGACTGAATACTTCATGTTGTTCCCGCATCCTTAAAGTGACATAGGCAAAGTGCCCTGTTATTTATTGTTGATTTTTTAATTGAATTGTTACTTCATTTTAATTAATTAGGAGATCAATCGAAATAATACCGTGAACGCTATCATAAATGATATTGAAATCTTATAATTAAAAGAATTTATTATTTTATTTTATTTATATCTATAAAGACACTAGAAAATAACATTAAGTATGAAAATATTAATAGTTATTTCGAGGAAAAATATACACGACATAATTTTATGAATTAATTTAACCTTTAAATAAGATTTGTTATTTGATTTTATGTCACTAATTAACTACAATGACTTAATATTAGGTTTGCTCGGGTGGGCTCATCAGTCACATATTGGGCCTCACTCGCAGGCCTCTATAATTTGGATCTGCGACGTTCTTTTAGGTCTTCTTCTTCTTTTTTAAACCATTGAGCAAATGGAACTCCAATAGAAAAGGAAATCCATCCTTTGAATTACAGGTGGTCAAGGGAGTTAGGTGTAGAAAATTTGACAACTTGTAATTAATTAATGATTGCAACTATGCTTTATGTAATAAAGTCTTAATCAATTTTTTTATGTTATATTAATTACTTTGGGACCCAGCTAGCTATATATATACAATTAGTGACCAAAGCCAGCACTACTTAATATTTTATCTTTTTAATATTGCACGTTATTAACCATTAATTGCAGGTTGATTTGCATGCTAAAGTGGTGTTCAAGTATTCGCTCTCATCCCAAATTTAGATATATATATTGAAATTATATTTATTTTTTTAATGGACCAAAATAATATTGCGTCTTTTTAATAACATTTACCATTTCACAATACATTTATTTCATAATACAATACAAGTGACCATATTTTCAAAATAAACACAGCAACAAGAAAGCCTCCGACCTTCATGCCTCGTCGATACACGTACAAGCTCATGTTCATGCATTTGACATAAGGACAGGAAAAAAAATGGCACAATAAGAAAACCAAGCCAATCTTAGGAAATTCATAGGAAACGTAAAAGAAAAACACTCTTTACGATAAAAAATTAAAAAAAAAAAGATTATTTAGAAGAAAATTAGGGCTCAGTTGATGGTGATATCAATCTCGAGCAAAGTCCACCTTGATGGCATCTATCTTAACAAGACCTATGCCATACCTAGGAACCAAAGTCACCAGCACCTCATCATCATCTTCAGCTCCCAAATCTTCCAACAAATCTGTAAGCCCTAATCTCAAACAAGTCTTCATTTTTGTCCCATGACTATGCGTATGAGGCACACTCACAAAGCTTCCTGCAAATTCAGACTTGTCTGGTTTTGTACTAGTAGAATCATCCTCATCATTAATATAAACATCAAACTTAACAGCACTTTCTCTCGCAAACTCTATCCCATCTACAAGTAAAACTTCCTCTTCCTCTTCTTTCTCTTTCTTGCTTCTTGATTTCTTTGGCCGTTTAACCAGAACCCTTGTCACTTTTTCCAACACTAACGGAAATGAACTTATTGGTGTCAGATTTTGATTATTTTCAGCTGCTTTTGCTTCTTGGCCATGATGCAAAGCTTTAACAATTTTCTTGATTACCTTTCTTGGCGTTGGCTTTGATTTAAGCCAAGGAACTTCAACATCTTGATAACCATACCCTAATTTTTTATAATCAATAGAATCTTTAACTTTAACACGAACCAGATTCGCATTTTCATCGTAAAAAAGAAACTCCGCATTAAGCCAATCAGTATCAGTGATCTCTGTTCGCTTAGATCCGCCTAATGTCTTCCATAAAGTCCACATTCGGTCAACGTTAGCATGATGAGCAAAAAAGATTGGATCTCTTCCAGCAGAATAGAAATTGCCCATATCTTCTTTATTTGGTTGCGTGCTGTCGCCCGTCCAAAGGTGAACCGGACCGTGTGGGATATTCTCAATGGAACCAGCTCCAGGGTCCGGTTCATCACCGGAGCGATAAGCATTTCCGAAAAAGAGCTTAGCAGTCTTACCATTAGACACCATTTGTCTATACATTATAGTGAGATTGCTAGAAAGTTGCTCTTGGTTTGAATATGAGCTTTCAGTTCCACTGTAATCAAGATCTATCAATGTTGGTGGTTGATGACTCTTGTGGCGGTACTGATCATAAAGTGCTGATTTAGGGCTAACAAACATTTTTGGTATTTGCATTCCAGCTGGAGAATCCCAATTCCAAAATGGCAAAGCGAAATTTGGATCGTCGATCAGTTTGCCTAAGATTTTCTCATAAAAGTAAAGATAATATCTATGGAAAGGAAAGAAAAGCCAAGAATTATGAATTTGAAGGTCTAAATCTGGAAACCCTACTTGATGGTAAGCACCATCGCAATAAGCGCAATGAACACTGGCTTGTTGTTTAAAGCTACGTGGATCATCATCAGGAAGAGCTTTCATTAGCTCAATGGCTTTAGAATATTTGGCTACATAAGCATCGTCAGCTAGATGAGCTGCTGGCCTAATGCGCAATGGATTGTTTGAAGAAGGTAACTTGAAGTCTAAGATTTTAGTAGAAGGCGGAGGGCAGCAGTTCGTGGGTAAGGCATTGGCTGGTAAATCTGCTTTCCCACATTTGGTTAAGTCTGGGGCTGCTACTGGCTTAGCAAGGGCAGATGGGTCATTTCCAATTGTGGTCGCACCATAGAGTCCTCCTAGACCAATAAGAATATCCCTTCTCGTTGTGGGGTTCTGTTGATCAGCATTTGTGGCTTTGCATGAAATTGGGAGTCTAGAAATATGGGGATTGCTTCTTTTTTTGGTTATGAAAAGTTGGGATGTTTTTGGGAAAAAATGGCGAAAGGAGGAGGTGGAAATGGTAGGGGTTGTATTGGTGGAAGGAGAGAGACAATCCATGGCTTTGGTTTGGATAAAGATAAAAGGAACCTTGAGTATGGTTTTATAATGAAATGAATTTAGGCTACTCTAAATTTCTATTATGGATAACACGTGGGAAGCGTTTCTTTTGTTTTTTTTTTTTAAATGAGTTACATAGATATATTAATAGTTAATAATTTTTAATCAACATTAATTGCAAAAGGAAAATAACATTTTAACGATTAGCATCATGGGATGCCCATACGTACATATTCAAGCAAATGTTTCTATTATTCTTGGGAAAATAGCATTATATACGTCTGAAATTGTCTTAAAATATATAAATAAATATATCTTCAGCAAGCTATGTGTTTTGGTCAATTAAGCAATCTATTCTAAATTTATGCAGAAATTCCTGTCGACCAAATCTCAATTTTATACACCCAAAATTGGTAAGTAATTTCCAAAACTGCGACAAATAAATCATTTTCCCCATATACATGTGGACTTTTATTAGCATGCTATCATGCGTTGCCGTAATCGTTTTACCCATTTCCGTTTTCGTTTGTGGCTGCTTAAAAATGCAATTTGACTTTGTCATGAGCAGCTGAGGGAGATAGAAATCCTTTCCCATTATTGACTTTCAGGTTCACACATTTTTTTGAGCGGTTGTCCAGAAAATTAACCACGAGAAATTAGTTTCGTGATGAAACAAAATGATAACTAACTGGCTTATGCGTACTGAAATTGAGTTTCCTGATGTACCTATTGAAATATTGACTGGTCTGCTATAATATATAAATCAAACGGGATAATTAAGTCAATTAAATATAGTTTGATTAATTTCTTTTATTCTCTATAAAAATATAAACCGTATAATATTATTATTTCGGTTCATTTTATAATATCTAATAAAAATATAAAAAATTCCCTCATCTTTCTATTTATCTTATTTAGGAACATTTTTAATTTGTTTTGATAAAAAGAAAAAAAGAAAAAGAATAAAAGTTCATCTCCACGCCTCCTAATGAAATAAAATCTCTCCACAACCAAAACAAAACTATAAGTTTATAATTTCCTCATCAATTTATTTATCTTGTCGAGGGAACATGTTTGATTTGTTTTTGATAAAAAGAAAAAGATCTCTGCAACTCCTAATAATTGGATGTAAAGCAAGCCGGAGGCTCTTACTGTTAGGTTAGAGAATGCATATTCAGGGTTTAAGATTGTTAGGTTAGAAGGGATGCTTTGTGGGCATTTCTAAGGAAAAGTTATGAGACGGGCAGCGTTTCCCAAGACTTTAAGTTATTTTATCAAAGGTGGTTTGACTGATTTAAGGAAAGCTAAGCATGCATCAACTCATTTACATAATAAATTAATTAATTGAGTTCAAGCTTAAATCTGGTTGACTTTGCAATTTATTATTTATGAATCCATCATAAACTCAAACTTTTTTGCAATCTAATTTATTATTATTAAAATGATTTACGACTCTTATTTCAAAATTCGAAGTCCAATTGTTTGTTGAAAAGCGCAATAAAATTCAGCCTATTCATATAGTAATTTAATGGAGTTTTAACTTGCATTTAGTGCATTTATTTATAGACTTATTGACTAGTATTAAAATGTTTACTAGTCTTATTTTAAAATTTGAAGTCATATATTATTTATTTATGAATGGATCTAAGACTATTAGGTTGAAATGGGCTCATACCTCCGTATTGTGGGCTAGGGCCTAATGCTTATCTTATCTCCAAGGATTGATAAGAATTGCCTCAATAATAATAATAATACAAAATAATACAACAATCATTCGGAAGTGGTTGTTAATCATGTTTATTCGGTGACAGACACGTAGGCTAATGAGATCGTGTTTGGCCCTCGGAGATTCAGTTTCATGTTTTTTTTTTTTTTTTTTTTTTTTTTTAAAGAGTAAAACTCATATCCTTTCATTCATTATTATAAATCTCGGACAAATAATGAGGAATATAATTCCAGATACGTAGATGCGCAAAGCGAATAGAGGCTCGAGTTAGGGTATGAGCCTTTAAGTTCGCTTGCCTACTGATCCATTTACATGAAACCAAAAGGAGTTCTAAAAATAAGTTCTTACAATCATAAATAATACTCTCCACATCCGATCTGAATAAAATAGAGGAGCTCAAAGCATAAAATAAAACCTACGAGTCTATGAAAATAGTACATCCACGCTCAACATAATTTTGCTTGAGAAATAATAAAAACTACGAAGAGCTAGAGCCTCCGCAATAAAAGGGTCCGTACCATCTGTATAGTGGCCTGAAACTGCTCGAATAAAAATGCCTTCCTCTGTCTCCATCACCGCTCCAAAACCTTGCATGCCTTCTTGCTCAAAAATAGAACCATCCACAAAAGCTTGCCATGATTGGTCTCCACTGTTACTAAGACGTCCGGGTGGAAATATTGCAAGTCTCTGTCGACTTGTATTTGAGGATGCACTAGCCATACTCCTTTGCGCCAACTTTGTATGTTCCCAACTAAGCATGTATTCTTGTGCCTTCAAGAATGTAGTGTAGCACGTGTCTCTTATATTGTTCCAAAGAGCATTATTTTTTGCCATCCAAATATATCTAGCACACACCAAAAACTTTTGGGAATTTAGTTTATCACCATTAGCAAGTACCTACAAAAAGAAGTTAGTAAAAGAAAGATTTATATCACCTACTTCATACCCCCCTTGCCTCCAAACTCCCTTAGCCTTACTACATAACACTAATGCATGATTAATATCCTCTTCCTCCCCACACCAAGGACACCCAATATCAATCTCCACCCCTCTCCTTTTCAATCTCTTCTTCGTAGGCAACACATCCCTTAGAGCCCTCCACATAAAATCTTTGTTTTTAGGGGAAGCATCTAAACCCCACATCTTGCCCCACCATCTACCTTCTACCTCATGCATCCTCCCCCTCAACAACCTCCTTGCCACGTAGTACCCCGACCTAACGCTATAAATGCCTTTTTTATCCCAATGCCACATAATTTGGTCCCTATTAGTGTTAATACTAATAGGAATCCCTAATATAGCTCTAAACTCTCTCAAGCTAAAAAGAGTCATCACCTTCCCCACATCCCATCTCCCTTCCCTCTCCACAAAAAGCTCCCTCACTTTCATGTTAGGATCAACAAAGTCCCTACTATCCTCCACCCAAAAACTATGATCCAGAGGCATCCACGGATGTGATAATACACCGATAGTTTCCCCATTCCCTACTCTCCACCGTACCCCTTGTTTTAATACCCCAATAGCAGCATAAATACTCCTCCACACATAACTAGGACGCCTACCAAGAGGAGCATCCAAAAAATCCCTATTATGGAAATATTTGGCTTTGAAAAGTTTAGAAAAAAGAGTATCGGGCTCCGTCATAAGACGCCACCCTTGCTTCGCTAGCATGGCCATATTAAAACAATGAAGATCCCTGAAACCCATACCACCTTCCCTTTTGCTACAACACATCCTCTCCCACGCTAACCAATGAATCCCTCTACGCCCTCTTTCCTTCTCCCCCCACTAATACTTGTTCATCCTTTTTTGCATCACTTCACGTGTAGAAAGAGGTATTTTAAACACACTCATATAGTAAGTAGGAATAGCTTGCGCAATCGACTTAATTAATACCTCCTTTTTGGCTATAGAGAGGAATCTGTTAGACCAATTGCCAATCCTTTTTTTTAAGTCTGTCCTGAAGGAAGCCAAACACCTATTTTTTCGATTTGCCAATGAAAGATGGAAGACCAAGATAAGTACCCCCACCAATTGATTCAGCAACATTCAAAATAGTAGAGATATTAGTCATCAATTCTCTACTCATATTCGGGCTGAAAAAGATACCCGATTTGTTCAAATTAATGGCCTGACCCGATGCTCTCTCATATTTCTTCAAAATATCATTGACCTCCTCTGCTTCCTGTAAAGATCCCTCAAAAAAGAAAAAAGAATCATCTGCAAATAGCAAGTGTGTAATGCTCGGACAATTCCTGCCCACCTTCACACCTTGCAATCTACCTCTCCTTTTAGCATCCTGAAATAATAAAGACAAACCCTCCGCACAGAATAAAAACAAGTAAGGCGATAAAGGATCGCCCTGTCTCAAACCTCTGCTAGGACGAATAGGGCCCACCTCCTTACCATTCAATAACACAGAGTACTTCACATCAGTTACACATAACATCATCCACTTTACCCACTTCTCACAAAAACTCATTCTCAGCATCATACCCCTCAAAAACTCCCAATTAACCTTGTCGTATGCTTTCGAAATATCAATTTTTAAAGCACAAGCACCCCCTCGATTCTTCCTACTTTTAATGTTATGAATTAATTCAAAAGCCACCGCCACATTATTAGAAATTAACCTCCCAGGCACGAAAGCATATTGACATTCATCAATAATTAAAGGAAGAATTTTTTTCAACCTATTCGCTAAAGATTTGGCTACAATTTTATACAAAACATTACAAAGCGAAATAGGTATATACTCTTTTAACGACATAAGATTATCACATTTAGGAAGCAACACAATATGGGTATCTGTCAAAGTTTTTGGGAAAGTACCTGTTTCAAGCCATTGTTTGCAATCCCTCCAAATATCATCTCCAATCACATGCCAAAATTTTTGAAAGAACGCTGGATTTAGGCCATTCGGTCCAGGTGATTTGTCAGGTTGCATATCAAATGCAGCTTCTCTGATCTCATCCAATGTAAATGGTGCCGTAAGAATATTGTTCTGGATAGCTGTCACCTTTGGTTGAACAAGATTAAAAATTTCAATGCAAACTGATTCTTCTGCACTATAAACAGTAGAAAAATAATTCAATGTAAGTTGTTCCAAACTGTCATTATCTGTAATTATCTCGCCATCCTCATTTTCCAACTTCATAATTTTAGCTCTCCTTTTTCTATTCTTTATTGAAGCATGGAAATATTTGGAGTTTTGGTCCCCACTAGAAAGCCATCTCAAAGTTTTCCAACTTCATGTTTATCTTGTTAGGTCCTCGGGCATCATCTTATTTGATAATTCATTGGAGATTATATACAATGAATTTGCACTATCAACAACAATTACAACAATTCATAGCCCATCATAGACAGTACAACTCATTATAAAGCGCATTAAAAACAATAGTACTATCACTCTAATCAAATCAGCCTCAACATATTCTCTAATTGACCTAGTAGGCAAGTATTATCAAAACCGGGGTCAGACTGATTTGGTGAGAGTGATTTGGGCACGACTAATCTAGTTCTTTGGGTATAATACCCTATTTTACATTGAAAAAAGCATTTCTTTAACAAAAACCCGGGAAGGAGGGGAACAAATAAAACATGCCTTTTTAATTTCACAAAGATTTCAACCTTGTATACTTAATAAAATTAAAAAAATCATTATGAATAATTGCTTATATAAGCAATTTATAATTTCATGTATGAATTAATAACTAAATTTATTTTCATTTTAATAATGAAAAAAAGTACTGAATATTTGTTTAATTTTCATTTTTTTCAACTAATCTGTAAGGATGTCATCAATAAGTAGTATGGAGCAGGAGCAATTTCTTGAGAATTATATAACTCGTATCTCTCGTTAATAGATGGGTAAAATTATATCTAAAATATTAAATATATAAAAATACAAATGAAAATAAAAAATTAAATCGTGGAGAAATATAAAAAATTTGAGTTTTTTTAATCCAATAATTATGTTATTAAAAATGTTATTTATAAATTATAATTATATGTGAATAATTAAAAAGAAATTGAATAATTTAAAACGTTATGTATATATATTTTTAAAATAATTTAGAGTGTTTTTTTTTTAAATGTTAAAACAATTTAGAGTTAGTATGTACATTTTTGAAAATATACGCGGAAATGAATTTGAATCCCCTCCTCCCTCAAAACCTCTACGTTGTTCACTTGGTCAGTCAGTCAGTCCACTTCGTTTGGACCTTCGTTCATAAAAGGAAGGGAAGTTTTCTCTCATACTAAATGACTTCGTTATCCCTGGTTAATTCAGAGAAAGCCACGTGGTAGTCGAACGACAGTTCGGCTCCTCGATGGGCAAACGACAAGTTAGGGAGTTTACAAAACTGTTTCTTGCTTTCTTCGTTTGATACAAAAGGTATCTTTGAAATTGCGAGGGATTTCAACGCCTCTGCTACTCCAGCTCCAGCCCTAAGCTAATATAGATTGAGAAAAATTATCGCACATAACAATTGGCCCATGGAACGCAAAGATAATAAATCTGCTCAAGGTTCGATTTTTTGGTTTCTATTTTAAGTCTTTCAAATCCCATCTTCTTTTGTTTCATCTTTTCTAATGATCTTTTTATTTCTCTAAAATTGCAGACGATAGGGCTCGAATATTAGTTGAATTCCTGGAAGTGGCAATTACATCAATAGTTTTCCTCAAAGGAGTGTACCCTGGCGGCGCTTTTGAGAGGAGAAGATATATGAATGTGGTGGTGCAGAGAGCTAAGAACCCACAGCTCAGAGACTACATCCACTCCGCTGTTAATGGGCTTCTGCCTTTTATCGAAAAGGTAAGGTTTTTCATTTGTTCAAATTAGTATTTTCTTTTATTTTCTACACGGTAATCTGATTAAACTTGAGACGAAGACTTTTTGCTGATTGTTTTTGGAATAGAAGTGGGACCTTTTTTTTCCCCCTTCATACCTGTTTTGGCATTTGGGTTGAAAATCTTTTCTTTCGATTTACATCTTTTGGGATATGGATTTTGTTGATAGTTTTTTGGTATTACTCGTTTGGTGAATAGATTGTAAGCGTTCTTAAAGCTAAAGACAATTAAGTTCTGAATGATTTATCATATGTGAGGCAACAAATGGATGTTTATTTTGACTGGAATGCTGAGCAAAACTTTATGTTATTGTAATTATTGTTTTTGGATGGTCATTATATCTTGTAATGTTTTAATTTTGTTTTGATGTGCTATGAAATCTTTTTGATACAAAAATAGGGATTGGTTGATCGAGTAGCTGTAATTTTTTTTGTCACTGATAACACTCCTGTGGAGAGATTCATTTTCAAGCTTAGAGTGAAGCAGTCTTGTGACTTGAACGTGCAAGAAGGTGACCTGGAATTCTCTCTCAGGTCATTCTTGATGAAACTCTCAGTCTCAGGACCTCTTACCAAGGTTCTCCCATGCAGTAAGTGGTACCAGTTGCCGGATTCCGGAATTAAACAAAACCAATGTCTTTTGGATTAAGTTGGTCTGATTTATTCAATTAACTGCATCTCAATAAAAACTATTGGTGTTACTTTATTGCTTACTTTTTGAGAGTTGTTTGATTAGTGTCATCAGATTAGAGAAAGATCTGTGAACTTTGCTCTTTTTGCCAGATTGCAGGTGGGAGATAACTGCATACTTTCGTTCCATTCCTGAGGCTAGTGCAAGCAAGAATGCAGAGTTGTGGATCCCGACAGACACAAAGCAGTGGCAGCAACCTCCATTAATAACCCCAATCAAGTCAATGAGTAGCGATCCTCTGTCTGTGCAATTGTATTTGGAACATCCAAGTTTATCTGAACCAAAGCCTGAAGATAAGAATGAGTAGACTCTGCCACCGATGTACAATTTAGCTGGTGCGTGTAAGCAGTCCACACTTTGATTTTATTTCTTCTATTAAATATGTCTGATTTGAAGTAATTCTTTGAAGCAATTCAGCATATGATTTGCATACTGATCTGTTGAAGATGTTATCCTCTGAATAAGTAGATAGCTTAGCTAATAGAATTGATAGTTCATACACAATATTTTTGAAGTTTGTTGAAGTTCAAACTTTCCTGTGGTTATAGACAGTTTTTTTTTTTTTTTTTTTTGGCTCAATACGCTGCTTATTTGTAAGGTCCTTATCTTTTGTGTATGTGCGCATCTTAGTAGTTGATTGACATTTCACTACAAACAAAAAGAAAGATACCCTTCAATCCAAGAGCATTTAGATACCCAGAGTATTTATTCCATCTTGAACTTTATTAGCATTTTTTTTTTTTTTTTTTTTTTTTTTTTGTGAAAGTATTGGTTGCCGTTGGCATTGGATTCTGTATGCAATTTTCAACCTAAAATTATTAAATTAACAGAAGGAATTTGATTAAGTAGGTGGAAGTACTGGTGTAGTACAGGACTTGCAGATACAGAAAATTTGAAGGAATGAGCAGACATAGCTTACTGTGAGAGGATTATGGTTGCATATGAAGATCAACTCTTGTCTCTTGGGAACTTCTGTATTAAAGAACGAGTTGAATGCACAGCAAGGAATTTCGGGTGGTGCATTTCCATTACTCGCTCGCTGCTCTTGGATTATTTTGTTTCTGCATTATGGCTACATTTTAAAGCTGTAATCAAACATATTTTTGGTGTAATGTTTACTTATATTTGTACATATATAATGTTTGATGATAGAGGGTTGAAGGGTTCCCCTGTATCAGGAGAGGACCATTGATACAACCTGTTCTTCTTTCTCTCTTTATGGAGAAAGCTCCTGGTTCCTACTGTAATGTTAGGATTCAAGAATATAGTCTTTTTTGGCAGAAAAAGGTGGCTAATTTAAATACAATTTACGAATATAGATCATAAGGAATTGAAAATTTTTGACTTTTTGGGATGGATGCATTTGTTAAAAGGGGCGATTTTTATTTTTAAATGTCTCTATGGTTGTCTACTTGTCTTTCACATGGTTCTTGTCGTGTGGGACTTTTAATGGTGAGGAATCCCACTTTAATTTAAATCACACAACACTACTTTAACTCTCTTGGTGGTTTAAAATTCCACTCTCACCTCAACCGCGTTCCATTAAACTTTGATTAAATTACAATAATTTGCTGCACTGTGCTTCATTCCACCTTTAACTCTCTGTTCTTTACATGATCTGTATATTTGGAAGAGAGAAATTTTGAAATTATATCGTATCCATCATTACATACAGTTTCTGAATTATTATAATAATTAATATTGATAAAATCTATTGTCTTCCTCGCCAACATTATCACATCTAATATGTCAGAATCATTGTAACCTTAATAGTCAACCCTGGATTGGATCTTTCAATGTCAGCTTCTTTACACATTATAAAATTGAAATTTAAGTTCCTAAAAAAAGAATCCTATTTTCATAATAAATTAGACCCTACAAGATGAATGGCCAAGATTAAGATTTTAAGACATGAATCATGGTCTGCAACATATAGCACTAAAACACTCTATCCAATAAGTGCACGACGCTTGGCTCCCTAATCCTAAATACCGAGTCGGTAGACAGATAACATGAAATAAAACTAAACAAAGTAGCAGAGAATTAGTTTGAACTTTGAACTTATCTTCCAGGTTGGAGTTAAGGTATCAATTATATTATCAAATGATATAACTATGTCTTTTCAAAAAAAAAAAAAAAAATGATATAACTATGGATTCTTTTCAAAAAAAAAAAATGATATAACTATGGATAAGTTATTCCCTCTGTATTACCGTTTAAAGACTTCTCTTTCTTTCTCTGTCTTAATTTGCTTCCTCGAGAAGTAAAACTACTCGATAGATTCTAGAGGCGTGTAACTGTATATACAAATCTGCATTTAATATTTGATTTATTATAATTAATTAGCAACCAGTTTACCGTCAACTCTCTTGTGCTTTTCTATAACGCTTTGATGCCCTTTTGTGCATAGGGGAGAGAAAGAGAGAGAGAGACAGAAGAAGAGGTTTTCTGGTGTGGGTTTTGAGAGATGGCTTCATCACTGTTACTGGTTGTGGTGTTTGTGCTTGATCTGATTGCTTTTGCACTTGCCGTTGCTGCTGAGCAGAGAAGGAATACTGTGAGCTTTTATTTTCTGTCTACTGAATTTTTTACATAGGGAAGTTGAGTAATGTGCTGTTGCTCTCTAGATGGGTTCTTAATTAGAGCTGTCGTCTTTTTGTGGATGAATTTTTTTGTATGCTTGCCCATTGCTGTCTGTTGTGGTACCCAGTTGCTGATATAGATTGGTTAGATTTTAATGCTTGTTAACCCCTGAGGGTATATAGTCCATATACAGTAATTGATTTTAGCTCTAACAAGCTTAAACTCTCACGTAATTGATTTTCGACACGAAGTAGAGAGCAGCTAAGATGTAAGCAAGAGTCTGATATATATAGTCTCCTGCATGATTTAAATTCGTATGAAAAGCCTTCACTTTGTCTATGATTTGATGATGTTCCCTTTTGAAATGTTCAACACACCTCTTGAGAGGAAGGAGGTTTCTTTCATAGACATTCACTGACCTACAAAGTAAAGCCAAAAGTTCCTTGGGGAAAAATTCTAACTTTGACAATTAGAAAAGAGTAAGCTTTAGTACTGATAATGAAACATAAACTTGCAAAAGCAGACTTTCAAGTTTTATAAACTACAGCTACTATGGTTCATGTGTCGTTTGGCTCCATTAGTCCTTTGGTTTTGGAGTAGATTACTCATTGTTTGCTAGAAGAGGGATATTTCGTCCATTTTACATGGGGACATAAAAAGGCAATTGCAGATCATAATACCTAAATCTTGTATTGCTGAAGGGCCTCTGCTAACATATCCTTATCTTCTCTTCTTTAACAGGCAACGGTCCAAAAACAAGTAAATTATAGCTATTGTCAATATGATTCAGATATTGCAACTGGATTAGGTGTGGGTGCTTTATTATCTCTAATGGCTAGTCAAATCCTAATAATGATTGCAAGTCGATGCTTGTGCTGTGGGAAAGCCATGAGGCCTAGCGGGTCTAGGACATGGGCAATTGTTCTATTCATCACCTGCTGGTATGTCTAATGCTGCTCAAGAATGTCGTGCAAGGAGAACTCAAGTATTTCGTATCCCATTTTCACTAATTTGCATTTCGCATTCTTATGACAGGGTATTCTTTTTCATTGCTGAGGTCTGCTTGTTAGCGGGTTCTGTTAGAAATGCCTACCACACCAAGTACTACTTGTCAGAAAATTCCCCGTCATGCCGACAACTGAGAAAGGGAGTCTTCGGAGCTGGAGCTGCATTTGTCGTCCTTACCGGCATAGTGTCTGAGCTTTACTATGTAAGCCATTCCAGGGCAAATGACGGTCAGCCTTCATATAACAGAGACGCTGGTGTTAGGATGGGGAACCTGTAACTCGGTTAAGTTGGACCCAATTTGGTTTAAGTTTTATAACAGAGACACTGGTAATTAGTAAATACATTTATTTTGGATAGATGATGTTTGATTCAGTTCATGTTAAAAATTTTGGTGGTCGTCTCTTTGTATTTCACCTTCTCTTTCATCTTCCGTAGTTCAATGAAACAAGTAAAACTTGTTATAGAATAGTGGGGGCATTGTACTCGGTGTAAGCAATTTTTTCCTAAAATAATATAATAAATGTTAAAATTTGTGTCTCAAAACCTTAAAATGTAATGGTAAAAATAAAAATGTTTAAATATAATATTTTTAAATCATTAAAAATATATAATAAAATTATGCAATTTGCACGACTCATAGCTAGTTTGAAAGACGAGTGAGGAGAGATTACTTTTGACCTAATTTAGGGTTAGGAAAAGCAAAATTTAAAGGAGGTTGTCTGTCTCGGATTAACGAGGCCCAAGCCCAGCGCGTAAAAGTTGAATCTGAAACCGCCAAAACGACATTCGCAAGCGTCAATCGAAGGACTCAACTGGGGTCCATCAAGCGTCAATCTTAGTACTAGTGTTTCAAGGAGGAGGCCCAAAGAATTGGACATAAGGCATGTAAAACATGTGCAATGAAAAAAGCAAAAATAGGGTCTCAACCCCACTCTAGGAATATATGTATAGGATCGACCAAACCAATAAAAATCTATGATAGAAACATCCATAATGTTTCTGGTAGTATGCAAGTAAGTGAAATGGTAGCATTTCCAAGAAAGATCAAGTTTTTGTGATTGAACATATTGACTCTTCTTCTTTTAACCGTTTCTAGTACACATCTTCTTTTAACATTAACATTTTTTGTCTGCTTCACTCAAGACATTTAGTCCTCTCCCATCTCCATTATTTTCATTCTTTTGGTAAATTTACTTGGAAATTTTATTTATTACAAAGTATTAGTATAAGTTAACATTAGTAACCATCATACACCTGGGTTATACAGATTAAGAGCTAGCATTAAAAGGATAAACTCAGAATTTAAGAATCTTAAATGTGGAAAAATTATTGCAAAAACTACTTTACAGCAATGGTGTCAGGACAAGCAAAAGAGAATGATTCTGAGCAAGTGGTGAACAGACAAATCTCCCTAAAACATTATTGTTCAGATATCCAAAAATATACATGTCCACAGGAATCTTCCATCACATCTACTTAGCCCCACCTAGCTGGATCAGACCCCATGCATCTCAAACCCACTAACTACGTATCAAAATTTATTAGAATTCCAGAAATTGAAGCACGAACTGAAGTTGTAAGACAGTTTATAAATTAATGGACACATTCATATATGTAGCCTCATGAAGCTGAAAACTAAAAGGGGCAGCTTCAATTAGTTTTAGTTAAGTACCAAAATAGTTAATTACACTATACCTTACAAAGATTACCAAAAAGAAAGGTAAAAGAAAACACACTCTCAAATTACAAATGATCAGACTGACCTCTCCATCAAACACAAATCGAATCCCAATAACATAGCAATGAAAATTAAACTAAAAGAGGATACTGGGGAAATGAGAATTTATACACACTTCCTAACTAGTCATGGTTTAAAACTCCAAATTATGGTTTAAGCTCGGAATCATCATCCCAAGGCATATTCAGATCAGTAGGGACAAAATTATCAATATCTTCCCAATTCCAATAACTTGCATTTGGGACTTGCCATAACTGATTATGAGTAGTACTAGAGCTACCTGTGGCAGGTATGACCGTAGTGACGGTTGAATCTTCCACAGCTTGCTCTCCTCCAGTATAGTTATTGTAAAGAATCGAGGACTGAAAAGAAGTAGAAATTGAGGATGGGTTTGTGCCAAAACAGCTTGAACTTGAGTAAGGAAACTGTAATCCATGATCTTGAGGGAGAGACAAAGCTGAACTCAAGAAAACACCATTGTTACTGCAACTAATTGAATCCTGTTGTAGAACTGAAGATGTTGGGCAGAATACTTTTTGATCACCAAATGCAAGAGGAAGATTCTGCTTTAGTTGCTGAGCTTGAATTACCATATGGGGATTAACCCGATTAATAATATTACCATTACTTGTACTTGTGGTGGTTGTGGCGGCCGAGGATTTTGCAGCAGATTTTGACGTCTTCAAACGCTTATTTTTGCGGCCACCTCCTACAGGAACATTCCGGAGAGTGCCACCTTTGGTCCAGTGCCTTTTACAAGTCTTGCAAAAATGCCTTGGTTGGGACTTGTTGTAATTGTTGTAATAACAAAATTTAGTGTTTGTAGAATCACACCTTGGACACTTCAATGGTTCTGTAAAAGAAGAAGAAGAAGAATTATTCTGTTGGTTTTGCTGCGTTTGCCGTCTTAATATTGGAGGTTTAGGCAATTCCTCCAGAAGTGTTTGGCTCCAATCTAATCCATTACTAGAAATTACCTGTTTAGAACTCAAACCCATCTCTTAGAACACTCTAAGCCAGAAAACCCACTGACAGGATTACTAAAGAAAGTAAGTAAAAATAAAATCCTAGCCTTTTGTTCTTGGAGAAAGAAGAGAGATGGACATGGAAATTAGTAAGAGAATGAGACTGTTCTTTATAAGCCAAACTGTACAGAAATGACTAGGAAGGTGACCAGAAATGAGCATATCTCTCTCTTATATTATATCTGTCTATTTATATAAAAATTATATTTCTGTAAAAAAATATAATAATAGTGCTTGTAAGAAATTAATAAGCTGAAGAAGTTGATGTTTGTGGTCCAAATTAAGAAGAGGGTATGATTGATTTTCATTTAGGGTTTTAATTTCGGTAACAATTGTAATTTGTAACAGTATAATTTCTTTCCCTCTCCATACAATTTTATAGAGAAAGAAAGGGAGAGATTTACTTAGTCCTTAAGGTGAAGGTGGGTTATTGACACGTGGATGTATCTATTACCGTTGATAGTGCTTTTGTGTGCATGAGCATGAGTTGTAAAGAGGACGTAGATGTTTTCATGCTATATGATATGCCAATAATTTAAATTTTAGCCTCCACAAGTGGACTAAACCAAGCTATGGTATGGATATAAAAAGAGTTAGATACATTAACCTAGATTTATTCCACATTGTGTTTTAATAAATTATCTGATTAGGCAAATGTAAATTTAAAACTTTTATTAAATTAAATTTATATTCGGATTGAAAAAACTATAGAATAACAATTAATGTAATTATCATAAAATTTTTTTTTATTATTATTATTTTCTGTTGATTACTGATTAATAAACACAGTTGGCATCACGTGATTGATGGTAGGGTAGCTAGCTAGAAAAGGTTGGTGGTGTTACCATGGGGCTAAATGCATATGATTACATGTTACCCGAGTTGGTGTACAATGTGTTGCTTTGTATTTACAGAATAAAATGTATGATTAAGATTACCCAAATCGATCTTGATTTAGGGTTATTGAAAAATCTATTATATATATTAGTGATTCTTGTAAATTTATAGTTTTTATAAATTCAAGCCATAAAATTATAAATTTGAATCCAATAAAAGCCAAAGTAATTAAAAATAACCGCTTGTAACAAAATAAATGGATGTGCTAAAAACAAACATTTTTATTAAGATAATTATGAGCGCATTGATAAATTTAAAGCTTATTATAAAGATAAATTATTTTATTTATTTATTGACAAATGTTCTTATCAAAATAATTATAATTATCCTAATAAATAAATAATATAAATCTCTACATATAATTACTATTTTTTATATTTATTTTTTCTCTTCACTTTATTTTATTTTATAACATCAATGGAGTTATCAAAAAGTAGGTTTTAATTTTTATTATACATATATGATACCTTTTTTTTTCAATTAATATGTGTTTTGCCGTCAGAAAATAACTTTTTATAGCATATACACATTTCTATATCATGAAAGAATAATTTGGAAATAAAAAAAAAAGGAATATGAACAAGAATATTAATATAAGTTTTTATAATATAAAATACACGTACATGTACTAATTAATAACGAGTGGCAGAGAGAACTTAAAGAGGGAATTATTTCAGCAAGCTGGGCCGTCACATAAAAAAGGGACCACGAGAGGCACGTGCTCATAATTAAGCCACGAACGAGGAATGAGATTTAATCTTAAGCAAAATCATAATTAATTAATTAATTAACTAACTAAGTTTGATTAAATGTCTGAGAAAAGGGAAATGTGAATAGAAATACATGTACAAGTTGGTCGGTTTGGTTAGGTAGGTAAAGTGGCTTTAGTATATTTTTTGGGCATTTTCCACATTATCAAAAGGACAAAATAGAATGTCTTGTGGAACAGATTAGAAAGCGACCATGCATAGCTTAATAATTAATCTATCTTAATTAAATACGACAAAGTCTAAAATGTCCACCTAAGGGAATTCCAGCCCATGATAACACATTAATATTCTAATTATTTTGTTGTAATTAATTTGAATAATCAAATCAAGAACATAGAATTTATATACACGTTTGGTGCCTCTTTTTTTAGGGTAGTTTATGGATTTTCATTAATTAATTAATTAATGTGAGACATGATGATCCAAAGGGCAATTGATCGATCACTAGTTGGACCACTCGTGCGATTCCAGCTTGGAACTTGGATTTAAGATAGGTGGGTTTGAATTGCTTCTCATATGCATTAATTTATTTATTCATTCATTTATGTAAGTATTTATTTTCCTAAAGCTTTAAATATCTAAGTACACGATTTCAATTCTATAAGAGTGAGAATTCAAATTTAATTTCCAAAAAACGAATTTTGCTAAGAGGATAAAAAAAATATTACACTCTATTACCTGATGGGATTATTAAAAAAAAAAAAAATAAATATTTACAAGGCCATTTTTCCTATTACTGTTAGCATTTCTTCAATGGTCTGCGCTTACTTTGGGGAAGTAGGCTTCTTGACGTGGCTACAAACTCCATTTCTTTACCAGCAGCCTTACTTTCTACATGTTCTTTAAGACTATATTTATGTTGGTCAAAATTAAAACCTACTTTGTTAGTGCTGGTGGCGGTTTGGATGATGAAATATAAATTATAGATTTCATAAATATCAAAAAAAATTGAAAATGCATAAAATTTCACATTTTTCCATTCATTTGAATAATATAAAATTCATGAATTTAAAGAATATTTTTAAAATAAAATTAAGCGGTATAAATTTCATTATTAATAAAAATACTAGAATTGAGGTAATCCGATCCCATCTACTAGATGGTCTCTCTTTAAATAAAGTCATATAATATTTTTGTTAAGTATAGAATATAAACCGTTTAATTTCATTTTAAAAATATTCTTCAAATTCTATTAAATTTCACATCTCATCACACTCAAACAATCACTCATGGATTTCTAATAATCCTAGTCACATATCCTTCGACATGAGGCAAGAAAATGGCGGTGACAAAGTGGGGCCATATGTTTAATTTCAGACAAGAGCTTGAGGGAGAAGAAAAGAATACACACACATATAATTACACGTTTGGCTAAAAGTTAGTGTCGTTTTCATAAGTACCAGAATTGGAAATGGATGGATAATATGTAGTTTAATAGAATAAATTTAGGGTCAGAATATAGGGAGGGCGCCACAAACATGCATGCATCAGTAAGTCGGTAGCCGTCCCTATATTTTCTCATACGGTACGATCATAAATATTGATGGATGGTTGGTGTTCATTACGAATTATAATCATGCATTTTATGAAATATTGTTTTGTTTGTTTTTCTTTCCCTTGACAAGCATGGGATAATTATTTGGATTTGATGGAAAGATAACAAATACGACCAAACAGGCTTAATTACGTGTTGAACCCATAAATATTCCTGCGCATGAGATTATGTCTAAAGTTTATCAATTGCCCAATCCAATTGCTGCATGGTGAAGTCTTATCAATTTTCCAAACAATACTGACTTATTAGGTATTGATTGTTTGGTAATAAATTATAGTACTTCAAAAGAGCCTGTGATCACTATTTGTTGCCTGATATTCTACTGATGGGCTGATGGAATTTCACTCTGGTCTCTATCTGTTTTAATTATTACAATAGAAAAAATTCGAACTCAGAGATCTTCCGTTCATCTTGTTACTTAAAAAATCACCGATCAGCAACAGTTGAGCAGATTACCAAAAAATACACTACTCTCGTTAGTCCTTGCTTAATAGCGAAGAAGCTGTTTGGACACCTAACATTTTTCCACGTCATTAGGGATGACGATTATCCACTTTCAGAATCTTTAATCTAATTTCACTTTTTTCGATTGGAATCTTTTTTCTTGTCGTGCATAAAGTGAATATACAAGTCCACGTCGTCCCATACCTCGCTTCGTGTCTTTACCTAAAGGCCACAAATCTCGGGATTACGATTACCCTATCCACTGTTGAGGACAGGCCCTCTACCTCATCGACATGTCGATTGCTTTGTTACCGGTAACATAAAAGAAAGGGATTCAAGTGCATAAAGCGAGAGACTACTTGCCAGGCGTTAACAGTTTATTCCAAATAATAATAATTCTAATTTGATCGGCGCTAGTTAAATAGTCTACCAAACTTAGACAACGACCGCCACAAACAAAGAAACAAAAATGAGAAAAAAAAATAATAAAACATTACTGCTTTTTTTTCTTCATTATTATCTTAAATTGAAGTTGTAATTTATTTTCTACTCATGTTTGGACAATTACCTAAATTACATTTCACACTAAACGATACAATTATCTTAATTCATCCATCATTTCCTCTCAAAATTTTAAGTCTCTAATTTTATTGAATCCGAAATAAAAATGGTACAAATTTTCATTCTTTTGATCTCTTTCCAGGTAAGGACAATATTTTATTTTTGCTTACAAATTTTCTTTCTTCCCAAAAATAAAAAAACCCTTCCCCTAACGAAGTGCAAATCTTCTTTTATGCTTTCCACATGGAACCTTCCACAACAACAGCATCGAAAAACACTCGACGTTCATTGATAGGATAGCTAAGCTATTAAATAGGCAATAAGAAATTAGTGATATTACTGGCAATGCAAAACTATATTAAAGGATCATACATCAAAGCTATGACATTAGTAGATAAATTCTAACAATACAAACATTTCCGCAAGGAGATAATGAGCGCTTCAATTCTCCTATGATGATGTGTCCTTCCAATAAACCAGAAAAGACCACCCTAAAATTTGAAGTCCTTTTTCTTTGATTTCCCCTCCTTTTCTTGCATCTTGCGCTTCCTTTTCTTCTCGTTCTACAGTAAATAATAGCTCATTATTAGTAGTGTCAAATAAACCCATAGAAAATCACAGCCAAGTAGGGCACTGATATCAGAACAATGGATCGTGAATCACAAGAACTACTTTCTTATGCAGCAATATTAATAGTAGACTTTGGGCAATGGTTCCACATAACCCAGGCCATATAAATAGTGCACTTGGAAATCTGATAGAATGCAACGCACCTCTGCAACCATGTCACTGAAATCCTCTCGTTGACTACGCAGCTTCTCCTCCTCCCTTGCTTCCTCATATCTGTCAAATTAACCAATATTAGCAATTAAATTACAAAGATCAAATTGTTATATTCAGACAACATTTACTAGATTTAAACTAACTTTGCAGGTAAAACGTTGTCCATGACATCCAATTCTTCAGGTTGTAGAGTGACATCAACTCTATCTGTTTTCTGGCCCCGAAGAAGATCAACCTGCAAAAGATTGAAAATTGTAAGCAATCTTAGATCCATGCATATTTGATCTACAATTGATGAAGCTATTGGATGAGCAAGAAAGAAAATGTTTAATTCAGTATACAAATTTGCAACTAGTCACTCTGAAGTCAAACATATAACAGGTCATCTAAAAAATGACTGCTTTTCTAAGTTGGATAATCAGATCAGATCCTAATGGAAAAGGAAATACAATCACAAGCATAGTTCCTCTTACCCTTTTGGCTCCTGACTTATCTTGTGTACCAGTGCCAACCACATACCTGAATACCAAAACAAATTCTAGTATAAAAGAAGAAACTATCTGAAGAAAGAAAAACAAAATCAAGGAAGCAGAAAAAGTACGTGTGAGTTGTTCCAAGTAAAGTCCCTGGAGCAATCCTTTCTTCTTTTTCTTCGAGAACCTTCAAGGAAATACGAAAAAAGAATATAATAATTTCTTCATAGCGAGAGCAAAACATTAGTGCAGTTTCTGGGACACTACTCACTTGGTAAAGAGGCCTCTCAGGTTCTTTCCTCTGCTGCTTACGGAGGTCGATAACATCAGGAGTCTCAACACCAGTTGGCGTACTGAAAAGAGGAAAGAGGTAATTTATTTAATACAGAAATAATAAATTCCAGCAGAACAAGGAAATAGCCTAATTTTTGGTTAGCTAAACAAACATAACTCTAAAAGAAGGAAATACACAACCACACATGATGCAGTTGGCACACAGCCAAGTTAAAAAATTAACTCTATTGGCTGAATGGCTGATGCCTGATGCGATAGCACGCAATAACAATCCTTTGTTTCAAAGGCAGCAGGGCCTAGCTAAGCAATCAGATCCAGGCATCAATTGAAACCCAAAACTGTAAGCAATTCAATTGAACTCTATACCTTGAAAGGCTATCCACAGATTGAATGCCATCCTCCAACTCTTCTTCCTCTATCTCTTCTTCCTCTTCTTCTTCTTCTTCTTCTTCCTCATCTTCCTCCAAGTCACCCCAATGCTTGGTCTTATCAACTGGCTCTTCCTGAAATGGTTGTCAACATAAAGGACAAAAATAAATCATAATAAACAAAAGTTACAATATCATCCAATTAGAGACAGTAGGATTAAGATGAGAAAGTACCTCATAATTGGGCTGTTCTTGTTGCTGAACTCCAAAAACGTCTCCATACAAAGGACGCCCATACTATTAACAATACAAAAAAGTGAACTAGTTACAAACTGAATGCTGCTCTTCAAAGCAGATAAGCAAAATGATTTCGGATTTTGGATGCACAAACAAAAACAGTTCAATTGATTACAGAAAGCTTCATATCCTTAATCAACAAAGAAAAGAACTTACTTCATCAACAGGAGGCTTGCCCCAGCCACCAGGATGATAACCAAAGCTAGCTCCAGGCGGAATAGGAGCATTGAGTCCAGGGATTTTCAGGTGTGGGTAAGATGGGGGGGGACCATATCTCTGTATCAAGAAAATCCACATTAAACGAACAGCAAAATAGAAGGGGAAAGCGCAAAGTAAAGTGAAGTTCTAAAGAGTACATGCTTGCTAATCTGACCTGCATATTGATAAGCCAAGGAGGAGGAGCACCCTCTGGCATACCAAGAGCATCTTTTAGTTCTTTTGAAAGAGTACCTGGCTTCATCTCTCTAAGCTTTACCTGCAAAGCAATGGAAGAAACATAAATCATAAATGAAACTGATAAATACATACACAACAGCTTCTATTTTTCTTTTGTAACTTAAACCACAGCGTATACTAAATTTTAACCAAGGCATTGATTTTCACACACTAAATTCATGTACCAAAAACTAACCATTCATACATAAAAATGTTGGACACCTTGCAAATTCCCAGAGAACTTTTTCTTTATTAATTAAAGCAGAAGGTTATCTTAGCATGTTTAGCACGCCAATGATACGATATCCCTTGCAGTGTGCCACTATGTGCATGTGCATACACATCAGTAGTAAGCAGCAGGGTTTTAAAAATCAGCCATTATGCATCAGATTTTCACTTTAAATTATTAGACACAAGATTATTTCAATACCTAGTTGAATTATATTTATTTTGAGTTATTTTTCCAATTTTCAAAAACTATCTTGATAGCAGCAGCTGATTCAATAGCCAAAGCATTTCTGATTTCATTAAATAATATAGCGTGGAAACAAACATGCAAAAGTAACAACATAGAAGTTAAAAGACGTGATACCTCAAATTCCTTCCCTTCATGATACAGATCACCATGTGTAGTTAGCTTTGGTTTGGTTTGGTATTTAAAAAATGCATCATGGAGAACCTACACAACAGACCATTGAGTTATTCAGAGAACAGAAACAGAAGAAAAATACCATAACAGCATAAATTTAAAACGATTAAAGGAAAGTAAGGAACCTGATAGTCGATGTCCATTTTCCCCATCTTTGGCTGCATACGCTCGCGTTGCTTCTGTTTCAACTTCTTACTGTCCTCTTTTTCAATGTAAGCCTGCACAAAGAAGAAAACGCAGCAAATTGTTAATTCATTCAACAACTGGTTCATGAAGTAAATTGAAAAATAGAAATGAATTTATCAGTTTGATCTCCAAGAATCCAACTAAAAGATCACCACAAAAGATTATGACAAGCATAACTGCTAGCAGAAATAGTTTTGATGGATAAATGTTCCAAATACCACATTCATTTAGCATATTGGTAATTACATATAATGCTTGAGCAGATGAAAATAATGCAGCAAGCTCAGAGAGTGCTCAAAAGCAAAAATACATTTGCTAGGAGAATAAACTCAGTTCAACAAGAACAAGTGTATGCACAAAAGGAAGGTGAGCAATGACAATTTCTTCTTTTTTTTTCTAAACCATTGATAAGCATAAATATCAAGTTAAGCGTAAAATAACAACCTGTCTAATTTTCTCAATTCCTGTTGCAGCAATGAAATCAGGAAGCTGAAAAGGTTGTTTCTCAATACCACGCTTTCCCTGCAAAACAAATCAAAGACCTGATGAGATAACAAACAACCCAGGTCACTTCACTTTCAAAAATAAAATTAATATTAAATTTAGACGAATCTAGCCCGAGCATTTAGCACAATGGAAAGGCATCTGAAAATTCAAAGCAGATGAATTAGCACTTTAACAATGAAAAATCCCCAATATGTAACATGCAAAGATAAGCCATCATTGAAAGGAGGCAACAAGCAAAATCAAAATCCAAAGAAACGTTATATGAATATCTAGATGACCCCAGCCAGACTAGCAAATTATATTATATTAAAAGAGAAATAATTCAAGGGTCCCCTCTGCCAAACACATACAAGTCCAAGGCTCCATTGTTGTCACAGCCGCTCCCCTGCAAGAATCACATATATACGTATAAGACAAACCTTGTGGACTTTATCTTCCCTCACCCTTTTCCCCTAAATCTCTCATGATGCACCACACCCATCAATCATGCATATGTTATTACTATTAGAAGGATATTGCTAACCTGCAAAAATTTCCTTTTCTGACACCAATGCCTTGGCACAGGAACAGTATTTCTATATGATTTCAAAAAGACTAGCAACTTTGGATCTGCTGCAGTTGCATCCCAAACCTGCAAAGTAGTGGCCATATATTCAAAAACCATAAACATAAATAAGTCAAACGTGAACAAGGATAATAAAAATAGCCAGATAATCAAAAATAACGCCACCTTACCTCAACAACATCAGGCCTTGAGCATATCTGTTTAAGTTCTGCAATCTTCATTCGCCGCAACAGCTGAGAAACACAGAAAAAATTAGTGTTATTATTGTGATGAATATACAATAATTAATTATATCAACCGCCACAATAATAGTAACATTATAGCAGAAGAGTGTTCCTACCTTTTTCTTCTTGTTTGATACGCCTTTCTCCTTCTGTTGATTATCTAGTTCTTCCTCTTCTGAGTCTGAGTCGGCCTTTTTCTTTGAGTCAACGTTTTGAGCAGACTCGTCTTTTTTATCGTTCTCCTAGTAAAATAGAATAAACACAGAATCATAAAAAAATTTGCAGAAATAAGCTAACGCCCAATTATCAAACAAAATCAACAATCATACCTCAGAACCAGCAATTTCTTGGAAACTAAACTTCTCAAAGATCTTTCTGAATTCCTCATCCATACCATCGCCCAACTCTGCCTTTTCTGGAACATACTCAATTACAACTTGCTCCAAGGCCTACAAGTTTGCAGACAACAGTTGAAAAAAAAATACTAATGTAATTTAACACACAATAACTAAGAAAATGGAAATGAAAGTGAAATAAAACGTATATATCAGAATTCGTATTCAGCAAATATTGCTAATTTCCTAAGTCAAATAACAAATAAACACTAAATTCACCAATCAATTAATGCCACGATGTCAACTAATCTCCGCGAAATTCTTCCTCCATTCAAGTAATCACATGCACACAGTAAAATTTACTAATACAGAATGAAAAAAACCTAATATTCCGAAATTACCTGTTGAGGATCAGCGTTCTCCTTGGAATCATCACCGTTCGCAGCAGAAGCGTCATCGTCACTTTCGTTGCCGTTGGCGTTGGCAGAAGAGTCGGGATCCCGTGAGGCAACCTTGTTGTTCTTCTTCTGCTTGCGCCTTCTACGTCGTCTTTCGCTCTCCCGGGACTTCTTAGCGACGGCGTTATTAGAGGTAGGGTTTGAGTTCGCCAGATCGCCATTGGAGACGACACCGTTTTGATACGAAAGAGTATCTACGGTCATGGTCACTGAGAGGGCTCGTCGAGATTTGTATCTATTTAATAGGAAACTAATGAATGGAGGGTTTTGGGGGAACAGTGCGAGTGGCTATGGCAAATGGCTAGTGGCCGACGAGCCAAATTTGGGGAAGAAACAGATAGCGTTCCAAGGGATTTTTATCACGTGAAATGCAGCCGACAGAGTTGGGCTTATGAATTGGAAGTTTGAAACCGAAACTGAGGTCGGTTTCCAAGTCCACCAGCCATTTTTCTCTCGGCTCAAGTTCCTGAATGTGCAGCATCTACATTCCTAAAGTGATATTGGGCCATGCTTGAATCCTATTGGGCTTGAACTACTACAGCCGGTTTGGGCCATACAAAGAAGTAAATCATGGATCTCATCAGGCTTGCATGTACACACTGGCCCATTCAGTTTGGTCAAAGCTAGAAGTAGATATTTTGAACCTTTTTTTTTTCTTTTTTCTCTATTCTTTTTTAAATAAGCTACCCAACAAAATCAAATAAGGTTCAATGCATACTATAATTTATGCATCCGTTAAAATTATATTTTGAATTTTTTATTTAAATTAATATGAAAATATACCATTTACACTTGATTTTTATATTTATAAATTATCTTTTAAATGTTCATATTAAAAATTGAATACAAAATATTTCATTTTAACAAAAAAAAAAAAAAAAGGTACCTCATACTTCCGAAGGAATCTCATTATTCTTATCCACGTGTGTATGTTGTTTGTTTTATGTTTCACTAATAAAAAAAATCAGAATTCTAAAATTTATGCATTAAAATGGGAAAAGAAATAAACATTCTGAGAAATTATTAAAATTCACAAAATTATGAGTCCATGGATTTGAATAACTGTTTATTTTCTCGAAGGGGCCAAAAACGTAATAATATACCATCCCACGGATACATAATGACGCGGTTTGAAGTAAATTACCCTCGTATAGTCCACTAGTCCAGTCCGGTCAAATTCTAACGTCTAAACCCCCCACCCACCAATTAGTCAGGAAGAATAAAGTAATTCACTAACCGTTCGACGACTTACGGTTAGCGGTTGCTCCCTGTGCAAAAGACAAAGTAGAACCCAATTACATTAAGACATCGACACGTGCTAATGTAGGGCCCACTTCTAACTTCTTATGTCCTTTTTAATGTCATTTTCTTGTCGTTTGTTCCTTCTTTTCCAAAGATCGAGGACCGAACACCACCAACGCGTTCAATTCAATAGTTTCTTTGTCCCCTCTGCCAGATATGAAATGCAGAATGTATCAACACAGCTAAAACAGAAGGCTTTCGGCTTCTTTTCTCTCTATACAACAACGACAACAATAAAGAGAGGAGAGAACAATCCATTATTAGATACGTTTTCATAATAATATTGATAAAAAAAAAAAAAGAGCAATGGGGGTGCAGGAAAATGGAAATGGGATGGGTGACAAGAACAAGTACAGGAGGTTTGATTCCGATGCTGAAATGGATCTGATATATTCCAACGAACGTCAATGTCAAGAGGGTGTTCTTAACAGGAAATATCTGACAGAGAAATATGTGTTTGCCTGTTCCGTTTTTGCCTCTCTTAATTCTGTGCTTATGGGCTATGGTTAGTATTAGCACGCATCTCTCTCTCTCTCTCTCTCTCTCTCTCTCCGTTGGTCTATTTTCAATTTAGTTTCCGGTTATATGTTGGATCTGCTTAATTTTCAATACCAACATTGTTATTATTTCACTTTTAGTTATTCTGTCTAAGATTTTTTTTCTCCTTTGACGTAGTAGATGTCTCTATCTGATTTGTTTATTTTTGAAAAGCCCATATGCAGATCAATTTCCAGATTTTGTTGTTTTGTGTACAATGTGATTGACTTGTCTGGTTTCTATTTATTTATTTATTATTTTTTATATTATTAAAGGGAGGGGAGGGAAATGATTAGATAAAGTAGGAATTTTGGTTTGATTAGATAGTAGAACAAGGACTGGTCAATAATTAATTGGAGAGAATGCTCAGCTGGGCGAAAAGATTGAATTTTTGTGGGATTTGATGACTGGTAAACTTGATATCTAAAGAACCAGTAATTTCATAAAATATAAGTAAATAGTACTTCTCTAGTTTGTCGGCATAATCATGATTTACTTGAGTGAAAATAGAGAATTGGTTCTGTAATTTTCATAACAAGATTCCTTGTGAGTGAGGATGTCTAATATCAGGAAATATGCAAAGAGTTTCAAGGGATTTCTGTTTAAATTCATTTATGACGATAGCCATGACCTCTTAATTATTCCTGTTGTCACCGATTAATGCTGACTGGCCATTTGAATATAGTTCTAATTTCTGGTTTGTAATGTCTGCTTGTCATTCTGTAGATGTGGGTGTCATAAGTGGAGCAATTTTGTTCATTCAAGAAGATCTAAAGATATCAGAGGTACAAGAAGAAGTTCTTGTTGGAATTTTAAGCATAATTTCACTTTTGGGTAGTTTAGCTGGAGGTAAAACATCCGATGCCATCGGTCGAAAGTGGACAATAGCCTTAGCAGCCATTGTGTTTCAGGCAGGAGCAGCTATAATGGCTCTTGCCCCTTCTTTTTCAATACTGATGATAGGCAGAATCTTTGCTGGCATAGGGATAGGCTTTGGGGTGATGATTGCGCCAGTGTACATAGCAGAGATATCACCCACTGTTGCCAGAGGACGTTTTACCTCTTTCCCTGAAATTTTTATAAATATAGGAATACTTTTAGGATATGTTTCTAACTATGTTTTTTCAGGACTTCCAGTACATATAAACTGGAGGATAATGCTCGCTGTAGGAATCCTTCCCTCAGTCTTTATTGGGTTTTCACTTTTTGTGATTCCTGAATCCCCAAGGTGGTTAGTGATGCAGAATAGGATTGAAGAAGCAAGATTAGTGTTGTCAAAGACAAATGAAACTGAAAGTGAAGTGGAGGAAAGATTGGCAGAGATAAAATTGGCTGCAGAGACTGCTAATGCAGAAAAGTGTGAAGCAAAAGCTGTGTGGCGTGAAATAATAAATCCTTCTCCTGCAGTTCGACGAATGCTTATCACTGGCTGCGGAATCCAATTTTTCCAACAAATTACAGGTATTGATGCAACAGTGTACTATAGCCCCACAATCTTTAAGGATGCCGGGATCAAGGACAACACTCAACTTCTTGCTGCAACTGTTGCTGTTGGGTTTACCAAAACAATGTTCATTTTGGTAGCTATATTTCTTATTGACAAAGCAGGCAGAAGACCTTTACTTTTTGTGAGCACAGTTGGGATGAGCATCAGCTTACTTGGTCTGAGTCTCTCTCTAATGTTTTTAGGAGGTGGAAAACTTGGGATTGGATTGGCAATTTTGTCAGTTTGTTGTAATGTAGCTTTCTTCTCTATAGGACTCGGACCTGTTTGTTGGGTTGTGTCGTCTGAAATCTTCACTCTAAGACTTCGAGCTCAGGCAGCTGCACTTGGGGCAGTTGGAAGCAGGCTTAGTAGTGGTATGGTTTCTATGTCTTTCCTCTCAGTGTCTCGTGCAATCACAGTAGGAGGGACTTTCTTCATCTTTTCTGTGATTTCAGCTGTTTCTGTTGTTTTTGTCCATACATGCATACCAGAAACAAAAGGAAAGTCTTTGGAGGAAATTGAGATGATATTTGAAAATGAGGGAGAGTGGCAAGGAGGTGAGGTAGAATTGGGTGATTTAGAACAATTGGTACAGAAAGAATGAGCTAGTAGAAAGCTTGGATACATGTTTTAGTGGTAATCCACAAACTTAGATATAGGAGCATGTTATTGAAATAGATTTAGTTAGTGGTTATTTTACAGACAATGCGGCTATACACAGTCTAAAACAATTAAGGATTCATTAGGAACAGCTAAGTTTATCATAAATGATAGCTATACTCTGATTGGACTAGTATACAAACATATGAGAGTTACAGTAGAGAACAGTATGCTGTTTTTGGTACTGGCTTGAATTTGCAGAAACTGTATGTAATATAACTGCTAAATTGATATTTGGTTTTGTGAAGGTGGAAATATACAGAGTCTTGGTATTTGGTTTTGTGAAGTTGATATTGTATTGTAGGGATAATGTACAGTCTCTTTTTCTCCTACTCATGGGAATCTTTAGAACCATCCAGGCATCCACAGAGCTTAGGAGGGAATATACTGGAGGAAGGCAAATGTATCATAGTGAAATGCTATACTGAATACAGTATCTGTAACTCTAGAAGAAAAAAGAGCTCCTTTCTGCTTGTTGAATCCCTGAGATTTTGAATCCCTCTCTCTTTATACATGTATTATACTAATTCATGTTGGCGACTTTTCGATGTTTTTATAGGTTGAACATACACAGTGATATAGAAGAGATTATTACATTGTATATGGTAAATTTAAATGCTAAATTAGTAATAGAGATGCATATGAGAATGCTAATCCAGAATTCTCTAAAGGCACCTAAATTAGAGAGCTACTAAATTAGAGAGCTACAAAAAAACTTTTGCCTTTTTAAAACTTGATAATCACATATTTTCAATTGGTACTTTTGCGTCTCTTAAATGAAATAAAGTTCAGCAATACTAGTTGTTTTAGTAGTCTTTAAAAAGAAATAAGGTATTAGCTGGTAGTTATTTATATAGCTGTTTAAATTATAAATGTTAGGCACCTATTAATGTATTTAATAAATACTATTTATATAAAATAAGTTTTCAGAAAATAAAAAAGAAAAATTTTACTCTAATATTTGCATTTTGTTGCATTTTTTTTTCTCCTCTTTCTTATATTTCTTTAAAATTTATGACTTAAAATATGTATTCTTTAGTATTATATTTACTATTCTGATTACCAAATTTCTGGTAGGTGATCTTCCTTTGAAATAAAAATAAAAATTTATGTGATGTTAATAAAACTAATATTAAAATTAAAATTCATGATAATTGTCTCGTGAATGAGAAGTATCATGCGAGCTGTGAGCATGTGCCATATTGACAACAGCAAGTAATTAATGTATTAACTAATCAGTTTTTGTTTTATAGAATTGGAAGTTACATCACAAAAGCTTCATGCCATGCCCTAAACCTCCTTAATGCACATAATTAATTCCATCAAATTTACATGATATTGCATTTAAAACATTAAACTACTATTACTGCAATAAACATTAAACAAACAGACGTGATGAAATTCATTGACTAGTTCTAGGATTCATGGTTCGAATCGTGCTTAGTAATGACAATTTATTTTATCAAATATTGAAAATTATGTTATTGTTTTGTAATAGCAATACTATAAATATGCAACCAAGGCACATGGCAAATATAAGAAAATCAAGAAGAAATGATAAAAAGATGTATGGAGGCTGTGGCTGTGAGGCCTCAAGGTAGGCGTCCATATTGAATGGAAAATGACAGATCACTTTCACAACTCATTTTAGTTGGCATTATATCAAAGATGACTTCATCTTCCTAAATTCCTGATTAAAAATAATAAAAATACTTACAAGATAAACAATTCCTAATTTCAACTTCTTTTTCCTTTCCAAATTTTCATCCCATGGAGATTTCAATTATTAAATTTAATGGCATGTTTATTCAAGAACATCAGAAGGTCCTCTTTTTGCTGCAAGGCCCACAAGAACTGTAAGAAAGAAAGAAACTTTTAAGATAATGATTTAATAATTATTAATTTTGAATTAGATACACAAGCTCAGAGCCTCAGAATGTAAACCATTCTTTTGCATTTTACTGATCTTGAAACTAGGGAGAAAATTAGAAGAAACGACCCAAAAAATGGGAGGGGAGGAATCTATTAAAGAAAAGGATTCTCCTTTTCTTTCTTTGCTAACACTATGACTAAGTTTGTCCATAACCATATCAGAACACAGAAATGAAATGTACAGAAAAGCAGAAACAGTACAGAAACACAAAAGGGTTGTTGGCAATTGTCATATTTTACTGTTATTTAATAGATTGAAGCTTGAAGAATTACAGAAGATGCAAGAATCCAGCATTAAATGATTGATGATGCTTCCATTTTCAACTTTGATTTGTCTACTCTGCTTGTTCCACAAATGGACGGCTAAACTTTCCTTTCTTATCTGCCCAAGCTTTCTGCGCAACCATTTCCAATGCAGCTCATCTCTAGGCGCTCTAAATAAGGTTCTAATCTTACTCCAATTGACTGGATAAAATGCAGATGGAGGCAAGACAGTAAAATTAAAACCAGGCCTCCCATCTACTCTTGAAACTACTCTAGAAACTAGATAAGGACCATTATGGCCCCACTTGTTTCCATCAAAAGTTAGAGCAAATTCTTCTATGAACTTGAATACTAAAGGGTGTTTCTTATCAAAAATCAAAACTGCATTATTCAATCTGCTCCAATTACCAGTTCCAATATCAATATTTTGAGCTCCTATACAATTTCTCAATTTATTCAAACTTTTCAACACTACAAAATCAGTGTCTAAATAAATGCCACCAAATTTGTACAATAAAACAAGCCTAAGCAAATTAGAGAGGTTTTGACCTATAGAAACATCTCCAGGCTTAACTTTTCCTTTCTTTAATTCATGAAACCATGACTCTGCACGAGTGTTCTTCAATATATCATCAAAATCAGGCCTAATTGCATTCACTTTAAATCCCTTATCCAAAAAAGGCTTTAAAACAAGACTACCTCTTTTCGAATCCATAGAACTGGAAACAATAACCAAACAAGCATTTGGGTGAAATTTGAACAAACTCTCTACACCAAATAACTCTCTATCACCAAATGACTCTAAAGAAGAAATCCAAGTCATAAAGAACCGAACCTTACAAACAGAACTCTCAAAGAAGGTCCTTATTCTTGTTGAACAGTACTGCTTTGATTTGGCTCCCTGACGCAGTACCCGAATCAAAGCTCTGTGCTTGTGAACTTTTTTTGGCCTTAAGCCCAAAGAATTATTAATGGGTATCATTGAAACAGCTTGTTTTTGCAAAAGAGGCAAATGGGTCTTTGAAATTATGGATGGGTTTTCTTCTTTAACTGCATACAACACTGAAGAAGAAAGCTTTTTGAGAGATTTTCCCGCCGGCGTCAAATTGGGAGATCCCGTTGGATATTTGGCGGGAAGGGGTAGATGAATGTAGAAAACAGAGGAGCCATTGTACACCAAAAGGAGTAGCAGAATAAGAGCAAGCAAGGATGTGGGTAAGCAAGAGAGAAAGGTAAAGATAGATCTTTTAGTGTTATGCAAGTTCTGAAGAAAGAGAAAGTAGTGTTGACAAAGTTTGGTGCTTAGGTACATGGTGATAGTTTGTTTATGGCTAAAATGACCAACTGGGTTTTGCTATCTGGTTCATTTTGAGTTAATGAAAAGCTTAGCAGAGAGAAAGAGAGGGAATTAATGGAGGAGGCGGCAAAATGTGAGGGAAAAGAAATATTTTTGCGGTTTGGACATCGTGAAACAAAAAAATAACCATATAAAAGGTCTGTGAGTTCTTTAGTTCACTTTGTTCACTCGTATATAAAAGAAGTGAAGGAAGAGGCAGAAACACAAGACAAGTTGGTTTATTATTGGTTGAACTTCAAAGCTGGCTTACATTTTAAAAAAAAAAAAATTATAAGACAGGCTTACATTTTTTAAAATAACAATAATGTTTCTATTTTGGGCCTTCTAATATTTTTTAAAAAAATTTCTTGGCTGGTTATTTCACTGGCTTTTATGTTTTTTCCTCGTTGAGATTGATTTGACATCATAAAAGATATTTTTTCTTATCTCTTACTATACGTTTGGATTGGTCCAGGATATGGGAGTAACGAGGATTGGTTGGGAAGGAAAATAAATAAATTTTCTTTCCTTACTTATTTGGGAATGAAGAAATACGGAGGGAAATAAATATTGAGCAACATGCCATTTTCTCTGCAATTTAAAAGGAAAATTGGTTCAAAATAATAAAAATTATACTTTTATTGTACTTTCGTCAGTAAAAAGTAAAGGTTAAAATGATAATCTCACTATTTATAAAATCACTTTCCCTCCTCATTTTCCTCTCACACGTCCGAACATCAAGAGAAAAAATTCTTTTTTATTTTTCCTCTTTATTTTTTTTAAATATTTTATTTCCTTCCTAAATTTCTTTCCTCTCGTTTTTTAAACATAGTGCCCAGTCGAGGCAAGGATGAAGTGCTGGATATTTTAGGCAAAGTTGCCAAATATATTTTCAGGGAACTTTCTTAATTTCTTTTTTTATTTTTCTCAGCGAATTTTCTTGCATGTTCGATCAGCTTTTATCATGCCGCAAGTTTTTGCTTTTGACTTTCTTTATTTTTTTTTTTTAAATTGAGGAAAATAAGTTGTTATTACTTTTTTGCCTCACATGCTATGCCACTTGGAGAAATCGTACTTTATAGTTAAAAAAAAAATGTCTTCCTCGTGAACAAAAATTATTCCTTATAATGATTTAATAATATTTTATTCATATCATTTTATTTGATTTTTATTTTTTTTAAATGTTTTAAAATGTATATATAATTTTTAAATTTAGATATATAAATAATTATTTTTCTCATAATAACCTTTATAATTATTTATTTAATAAATGACTTTTAGCATTTTAATGAATTATTAAGAATAAAGAATACTAAAATAATTTTTATTAATTAAATTTTTAATATGTATATTTTATTAAATTATATAAATAAAATGGAACGAAAGGAATATCATTTATCCTAATACCTGAAGAGTCCTGTAGGTATGCCTCCATAAGATAAGTTGATAACTTTTTTCATCTCATATACTTTCCTTCTTTATTTGTTTGACTTTCTTATTATATACGTATTTAATTTAGATTTTTATTAGTAAATATATTACGTTGTAATAGAAAATTGACACTACTGATCTGAAAGAATAGAAATGCATCAACTATCTACTCTTCAAAAAAAAAAAAAAAAAAAGAAATGCATCAAATATCTTAAATATAAAAATTATGTTAGTTGGATTTCAAAATAGAAAGAACAACAATGTAATTTAGAGGGTTGTATAATTTACTTTCTTTGTATAAAGGGTAAATAATTTACAGAAAAATGTCGAAATAGCTGACCTTGGTTTCGGCCAAAAAGTAGGAATGAAAGAGCACATCCTCATCTCAACAACTGTGGCACCAAACACATGTCCATCGTCATCCAAATGGCCTCACTACTAGTCACTAGTACCCTTTTTTCACTAGTTTCGTTCGTGAGGAAGGAATGCTGGCTTTGATCGCTATGGGCTTCCGGCCTGTGTTTGCCCGAGAGAGGAGAGAGAAGTTTGGCATTTTTTTCAAATAAATTAATGAATGCAAACGAACGAGCATTGCATCACCTAACCGCGGTTGTTAAAAAATGAATAAATGCCATAATAAAAAAAAAAAAAAGGAGTGGGACAACCCTATTCGACAGGGTCCAAGAAAAATTTACTAATTTAGACAGAAATGCATTCTTCACTTTCATGCATTCTGCCCATTAAACTAATAACTGAGTAGTTGAATGCTTATTTGCAGTGCAGAATGAGTTCAAACCCTGGCAAATCCTACCCCTTTAAAAACCCAAGCAATCCATTCCCCATGAAAAAAAATTCTGGATTTATAGTCTGAACACATAGAACCATTTCCAGAAAAGTTTATAGAACACTGTCCGTATGTTGTAAAAAAAGTTTTTGGGAAGCACTAAGATCCAAATGAAGTCAACTGACCAATTGACATAGCAACCTTGAAATTTTGAAAATGCAGACCCCATGCTAAATTGTGAGACCTCTAGCAACATTTGCAAAATAGTCAACTAACAAGTGAACACCTCCATCTCATGAAAAGATGATGGCAGCTCTTAACAAATCAAGTAGCCAAATTAATCCATATATAAAACTTCAATAGCAGCATTTATCCAGCTCTCTAAATAAAAATCACTGTCAAACTTTCCATGAATAATTCGAAGGCAAAGCCAAACACTATACCCATAATATTAAAACTTCAGACAGCAAAGATGTTGTGACACAATACTTTCCCAGTAACCAGGTTTGCAATTACAAGATCAACACAATTCAGAGACATGCTTGAAGGCTGTGCGATCTGAGGTAGTCACCAGAAAGGAAGTTGATGGTGCATTATCACATTTCAGAGGAGTCCTCTTCTTCTCTTGTAGTCGCTAACAGTCAAAGTCAGAGCATGTCTCCTCCCGTCATTCTCAGGGACCCGGCATCCGACAGTTGCTTCTATCTGTTGTTTCCTTGCCATGAACCCTGCCTTAGCACCCTTTGCTCCGCCAAACTTCTCAAGTGCAGTCAATGAGATTGGAAGATCAAAATCATGAAGTGTATTTGACTCAGTCCCTTGATCCACAGGAGCTGCAGTATCAACCAACTTCCCTGCATCAGCTGCTGCCTCCAAGGCTGCCGCTGTAGCAGCCATGCCAGCCTCAGCCAAAGTCCCTGTTGCTGCCCCATTACTATGTGCAACAGCTGCTGTGCCATTATTATTTGCTTCTGCAGCCACATCTGCTCCACCAGGCTTTGACACATAATAATTCCTAGACCTAGTCCATCTCCTTGAAAAAGGATCATACCCAGCCTCCCCTGCTTTCAGACTTGTGTTTACAGGTTTCAATTCTGAGGCATTTCTAAAATTCTCAGCCCTGTTCTTTCTATTCATCTCTGCCAGTCTAATAGCCTTTGCATCTTTTTCCTGAGCTTGCCGAGATGCCTCCAGTTCCTGAATTCTTGCCCTAATCCTCTCTACCTCTGCATCATCTTGTTTCATTTGTGCAACTTCCAACTCTCTCCTCAACCGGTCCTTCTCAGCAGCAACATTTAATGGCCTTGTTGAGGCAGATTTTTTCTCCTGCAACATCTGCTTCACAGTGGCCGCTGAGTATACAAATGTATTTGACTTTTTTATTGCCTCCTTCTTTTCCAGAATATCCTGTTTGGTTGGCATCCGGCCACCACTACGCTCCACCTCCCTGACCCACTGTTTATACTCATCCTCAGTTGGAGCAGAGTCGGAAACCATCGCCATCTGCCACCTTGCTGCAGAGCTTTCATTGCCCCAAATAACATTCAGATATTTGTATGTAGTTTTATTCTCCAGTTTGTATGGGCGGTCAGGGTCTGCAGCATCAACATTACGGACTAAGCAGAGCCTGTAGATTGGACCAGATTTTGACCTTCCAATCCCAACCCTCACAAAGCAACCTACAATCAACTCTTCAAACCATGGCTCCATAAGCCATTTAGCAAGTTTTGACCTCCGGATAGTGACTTCCCGTATATCATCATATGTCAGACCTTCGGATCCAGGCTCTCTGTCCTCATCACTATCTGCCATTCCACCGTCACCTGTTGACGCTTCATCTTCACTATGAGACCTACTGTCACTCTCACTGCTAGAGCTACTCAGGCTTGCCGAAGTGAAACGTTTTCTCCTGACAGGTGAAACACCCCGACTGCCAGAAGTTCCTCTAGAGACATCCCTCAACTTACGGTGAGCCTCTGGGTCCTGCTGCTTTAAACGCTTAGCTCTGAGTTCGTTCAATGCATCATCTTTGGCAGCTGCCCTGTCTGCCGATCTAGCTGATGTGCGAACTCCGCGAGATGATGGCAGAGGTGGAGTCTCTTTTCTGGATCGGGTTGCCCTCTCACTGTCCCGTTTTGATCTAATCCTCTCAGTTAAATTCTTATCACCTTTCTTGTCTGCCCGCTCTGATAATATCATCTCCCTTTCAAGTTCACTCATTTGAGCAAGCTTCCTCCGATCATCCTCATCCTTGTAAAGATCATCACCAACATCTGATTCATCACTGCTGTCACCCTCACGGTCAGAGGCCCCATCATCATAACCACCTTCTTCTTGGCTACCCTGATCATCATCTCTTTCAGCAGGGTCCAATCTCTTCTTCAAAGGAACTTGAGATCCAGATGGCTTCCTGCTGGCATAGCCGCGGTCATCATCTGAATCTTCATCTCTAGAGTCACTTCCACCATCAGAATATGAACCCTCACGTCGCCTCCTAGATGGTGGATGTGCATTCCTGTTTCTTCCAGATGATCCAGTTCTTCCTGCTGCCTCCAGAAGCAAATTTTCCAAGTCTGCCATGGTTCACAGCAAGTCCCTATATTTTAGATCACTAGTAACAAGTCTTCAAGTGTTAATCAACTAGTTCACCTGTCAACAGTAAAAAAACAAAAGCAGATTATGTACATGAAATATACATAGTAATACGTTACAAATAGCACAAGCGACAAAATAATACATTAGCATATGCATTTGCAAATTATCACATATGGAAAAAAATCAAGGTTGCATTTCATGCATTAAACTCCCGACTGAGCTCAATTCTGACAATTAATTTATATTCTCCGAAGGAGCTCATTTGCATCTTCAAAGCAAAAGCAGATTATGGACGTGGAATATATATAGTAATGCATTTACAAATAGCACAAGCGACAAAATAATAAATTAGCATATGCATTTGCAAATTAATCACATATGGCAAAAAAATCAAGGTTGAATTCCATTCATTAAACTCCCAACTGATCTCAATTCTGAGAATTAATTTATGTTCTCCAAAGAAGCTCATTTGCATCTTCAAAGCAAAAGCAGATTATGCACGTGGAATATACATAGTAATGCGATTACAAATAGCACAAGCGACAAAATAATAAATTATCACATATGGCAAAAAATCAAGGTTGCATTCCATTCGTTAAACTCCCAAGTGAGCTCAATTCTGACAATTAATTTATATTCTCTGAAGGAGCTCATTTGCATCTTCAAAGCAAAAGCAGATATGCATGTGGAACATACATAGTAATGCGATTACAATTAGCACAAGAGACAAAATAATAAATTAGCACATGCATTTGCAAATTAATCACATATGGAGAAAAAAAAAAAAAATCAAGGTTTCATTCCATTCATTAAACTCCCAACTGAGCTCAATTCTGATAATTAATTTATATTCTCCAAAGGAGCTCAATTGCATCTTCAAAGCTCAACAATATAATTTCACTCTTCCAATCTTGGCCTTTCCAAATCAGCAATTATGTCATGCAGGCTCCCTGGCGCATCAGCCAGAAAGAGATACAATGTAGACCATAACATGCTTGTACAGAATACAAGGACTTGTATAAATGAAATCCAAGTAATTCTACTGATTCATTCATTTCAAGAGCCACAACAATAGCTGGAATGCACTAAAATGTGTAAGTGCAGAATTGCAGGTAATTGGATTACTTCACTGATAAAAACATATAACCCCAGTACTAGAGCTGATTCTTGAATCTCTGATTCTACCAAACCATTCCAGCTCCACGACAAACCCAAATAGAGGCACACAAAGAGAAAAGAAATCCTCAAATAGTATAGTAGGCATATCTATCCGTTTTATAAAAAAGCGATCGTGACAGAGAAACCTAATTAACCATTATTGTGAAACAGGAACGAATAGCTGCATGATAATTACTGTAAAACCTAATCAAACAACAATTAACGAAAACATAAAACGCAGAGTAATGGGTTACCATACCAAACTCTTGCCTTGCTTGCAATATGGATTTCCCCCGCTTCGCGATGGCTAGGGTTTTTCGGACTTTGAATTGAAGATATCATATACAAATTAAAATCCGCAATTCTCCGCGAGAGAGAGAGAGAGAGAGAGAAACAGCAGTGAGAAAAGATGAGGAGAACTGATAATGTGTTGGAATAAGAGTATGACGGCATTAATGTAATAATAATAATTATTATTAATACTCCTTTCGTACAAAAATTATTCCACTCCTATTTTTCACACAGATTAGTAAATTTCACAAAATAGCAATTATTACCATTAAAACACAATTTTATTTATATAATTTTTATATCATACACGTGTTAAAATAATATATGAGCAATTATTATATTGAAATAATAAATAAAATTTAATAAGGATTGTTGAAAATAAAATAAAATTTAATAATGGTATAATAGATAATTTAAGAATTAACTATAATGTAAAAAGAAAAATCGACTATATTTCATGACAAACTAAAAAGAAAAGATAGATTATTTTTCACTAAATATAATGATATTATTAATACACGGAAAAAATTTATCTAGACAGTTCATGATTCCACTTATGAACAAAATAAATGAGATAAAAAATTTTTAAGTAATATTTTGATTTTATCTTTTTTTTTTAAAAAACAAATAGTCAAAAATTTTCTTTAGAAACGGTTTTTAAAAAGTTTTTTATCTTATTTATTTGTTCCACAAGTGCAGTCATCTATCCGGCCTTAAGTTTTTCCCTTATTACACTGAGCTATCTGCTAGTTTGGACAGATCTAACCGGTTTTCTCCTCAGAGACGTGAAAGAAGTTTCTGGACAAGGCTTTGCCTGTCTGTGGCCAGCTTGGTGGACCTCTGGGCTTGTCCTTTGGGCCTCAATTGTACAGCCCAATTATTTTCTCTTACTACAAGTTACAATGTGGCGCTCTTAAATCGGTCGTTTTTCCTCGGACGACATGAAGAAAACGAAAGTCGTCTCATGCTGGAGTAACGTATTTTAGCTCATGATATAAGACAAACGTAGAGACGCCTGGCACTGACTAGTGACTACTGTGTACTGATGCGCTAACCAGGACAAGGATTATGACATAAACGACGTAAATTTCTGATACCTTTTTCATTTCTCGAGTACAGACGTTACTTCATCATCAAAATGGACAAAATTCAGCACAAGTTCATCCCAGTCGGTGGACTGAACCTCCACTTAGCCGACATCGGAACCGGTAACGCTCATCCCTACCTTCTTTGTCATGCACTATCACTGAATTGTCAATCAAACACTAATGTTTGATCTAATGATCTGCAGGCAGTAAGGTGGTGTTGTTCCTGCACGGATTTCCTTAGATATGGTACTCGTGGCGGCACCAAATGATTGCTCTAGCCAATGCAGGGTACCGTGCAATCGCACCCGATTACAGAGGATATGGACTATCCGACCCGCCACCCGAACCCGAGAAGGCCACGTACAGGGACATAATCAACGACCTCGTCGGAATCCTAGATTCCCTCCAAATAACTAAGGTACTGAGTACTGACGCACTGAATTTGCTTTGTTTTAATTTTGCCATGAATTGTACGGAAAAGGACAAACGTTGATTTCTTTATAGGAAAGAGAACAAATGGGAATTTCCCAATTCATTAATTGTTTAATTAACATTGTTAATACTACTGTTAATGTTAATTCAATGATAAGGAATTGAGTAAAAGAAAAAAGAAAGAAGCTCGATTTATTGTTGCATAAGTTGTGATATTGCTTCTGTTGGTTCTTGAATGAGGATAGGTGGTTGTTGTAGCAAAAGATTTTGGAGCCAGGGTTGCCTATATGTTTGCTCTTCTGCATCCGGATAGGGTATTAGGAATTGTAACCGTGGGAGCGCCATTTGTACCTCCAGGTCCCGCTCAATTCAATAAATATCTTCCTGAAGGTTTCTATATGTCTAAATGGCAGGTAATATATATTTGTGCATTTGCATCTCCTCGTCTTTGGTTGATAATCTTGAGAATAAAGAATTAAAGACTCAATTTTTAATTTTCTTTCCTGCAATTGTATAGGAACCTGGGCGAGCAGAAGCTGATTTTGGTAGATTTGATGCTAAAACAGTGGTTAGGAACATCTATATTCTCTTCTCAAAAAGTGAAATACCAATAGCTGATGAGAACCAAGAAATCATGGATTTAGTAGAGCCATCAACTCCTCTTCCTTCTTGGTCCAAAGAGGAAGATCTTGCAATATATGGGGCGTTATATGAGAAATCTGGTTTTCAAACTGCATTGAAGGTTCCATATAGGTAATAAGTCCTTCATTTGCAAAGACTCTACAGTACTTAAGATTGTGGTTTCAAATTTCGTAGTATCTGCTAAAACTTGATTTGTTTTGATTTTATGGAACCACGCAAATTGCAGGTCAATTAAGAAATAGTTTGGCACAACAGAACTTAAAGTTAAAGTTCAATCACTCCTTATCATGGGAGCCAAAGATTATGTCCTTAAATTTCGAGGCATGGAAGATTACATAAAGAGTGGGGAGGTCAAAGAGTTTGTACCTAATCTGGAGATCATATATTTGCCTGAAGGAGCCCATTTTGTTCAGGAGCAATCACCTGATGAAGTCGATGAGCTATTATTTTCTTTCCTTAGTTCTCGTATATGGTCATGAAAATTTGCAGTAAATTGTATCAAAAACTTAAGAAGTGTGTTGAACTCGATCCAATTCTGGTGAGGAAATTCCATGCATAATTGTATGATGAAGAACTTGGATTTGTGGTTCTTCTCTGTGGCATGGACATGGTACCTGTCAAAGAATTAAGAACCAGAATGTACTGTTGAACATGTTTCCTTTCTCGAACAATTAATTGGAATGCTGGATTTTGATGTATTTGGCATTGGGCCAGCAAAGACTGTGCTACAGACTACAGAGACCTCATACATGCTTTGTTATACTGCGTTACCGTATCACTTTCCAACTTCCAAATAAAACTTAAAATATCTACGGTGATATAAAGCAAAGCTTGTAATAACTCGACTCTCTCTCCCTCTGGCTCTTTATCTGTCTCTCGGAATGGATCAGATACGGCACAAATTTGTACGCATAAGAGGAGTTAAGCTTCATATTGCAGAAATTGGAACTGGTTTAAATTGACTCTTAATTTCAATTCTGACATAATTCCTTTTTTCATTTTCCAGTAGTTAAAAAAAAAAAAAAAAAAAAAAAGGTTTCTTTTCATTTGCAGGAACATCGGTAGTGGTATTCATACATGGTTTTCCAGAGATATGGTATTCATGGAGACACCAAATGCTTGCAGTTGCTAGTGCTGGCTACCGCGCAATAGCACTAGATTTAAGAGGCTATGGATTATCTGAGCATCATCCAGAACCCGAAAAGGCGTCCTTCGATGACTTTGTGGAGGACACAATCGCGATCCTTGATCATTACCAGATTCACAAGGTAAATAAGGATACTATTTTCAGATTTACAGCACTTATCTTCAAATCTTATTCAAGTCAAATCAATCTTTAATTACTGCAGGCGCTCCTGATTGGAAAAGATTTTGGTTCCTGGCCTATTTATTTGCTCTATCTTCTCCACCCAACAAGAATTTCAGGAGTTGTGTCATTAGGTGTGCCATTCTTTATACCCAACCTCAACGGTACAAGGACCTTCTTCCTGAAGTTTTCTACATCTCAAGATGGAAGGTAATTTTATGGTAAATCTTAGTTTTCTTTTCTGGAATCATAAAAAGTCTTATTAAGTTTGTAATATTTCCATCATAGGAACCTGGAAGAGCTGAGGCTGACTTTAGCAGATTTGACGTGAGAACTGTATGGAGGAATATTTACATTCTCTTCTCAAGAAGTGAAATTCCTATAGCAGATACAAATAAGGAGATTATGGATTTGGTGGATCCATCAACACCTCTGCCTCCACGGTTGACCAATGAGGATATTGTGGTCTATGAAACATCATATGAAAAATCTGGTTTTGATTCTCCCATGCAAGTCCCTTAAAGGTATAGATTTATACTTTTCCTTGAAACTGAAAGGCCTTGTGTGTTGATACTAATAGCCACTGGTAATCTATCTGCATGTATTATTGTAGGGGACTGCGAGTAGACTTCACTTTGACTGATCCAAAAATTGAGGTTCCAGTGCTGCTAATAATAGGTGAGAAAGATTATTTCCTTAAATTCCCAGGAATTAAGGAGTACTTAACCAGTGGTAAAGTGAAGGATTATGTTTCTGATTTTGAGATAAAGAGCTTCCCAGATGGTACCCATTTTATTCAAGAACAATACCCAGATCAGATTAATCAGCTTATCATCGGCTTCCTCGAGAAACGTGCTTGATCAAAGCTGTTTAAAATAAACTGTGTGGTGACAGACATCCTGCATTTTCTACCCAAGTTGAAATCTTTAATGTAATTCAGTTTCATATGAATTTCATGGAGGCATCCAATCAAAGATCAAACGTTGAAAGAAATCGTACGTAATAATAGAAATTAGTAATTTGAAAACATATTTTACACTTTGAAAAAATTTTAGGAGTTCCTACTTTCCTTAAATGACCAAGTTATTAGTTCTCACATGTTCTTCAAACTCAATTGAGTTATTTTGATTAATATATTACTTGAGTTAATTGAATTTTATTTTCTATCATATTAATTACGCATGAAATTCACGCACATTATTATTGCATACATTATTTCAATTTTGTCGCACAGTATTGTAAACCATTGGAGTTTTCAATAATAATTTTTTAGCACATTGACGTAATAGAAAAGTTCAAAAAGATGGCAATTAAGTAGCTACTTATTGCCAACCAGATTTGATCTAGCAGGTTTTGGTAGTGAGGTCTAAACTCTTGAGACCCCTCGACCACAGAAATTTTCATCAATTTAATGGACTTCAGAAATATAATTTCTGAGCTTTACCAGAGCAAATCCGAAGAATCATAGGAACGTCTCTCATAACAAAATTTCACTAGCAACGGATACAACAATATAGTGCTCTGGTTACACACCTTTAAATCGCAAGTGAAAGCAAAGCAACAGCGCGTGTTTGCAAACAGGAAGCAAATGGGTCGAAGGGGATAAATTAGCTTTAACAAATTACATAGATAATGCACAAAGGAATATATTTTGATTCTACTATCATTTCGTATACAAGCGTCTCAGCCTGCTCCATATAAAAAGAATAGTGTAAAAAGGGGCAAAAAGAAAAGAAAAGGGGAAAAAAATCAGACTAAAGTTCAGGTTGATGGTCAGGAATGATAGAGTGTGCAGTTGTATACAACAGAAGTTTATCACAAAAGAAGGCAAGAGGCTGTACAAAATTTGCATTTTCTTGAGCTTTCATGGTATCCTACATGATTCAATTACTTCAGTCACAGTTTTATGAGTCTCTGGCGAAATCATGTTCAATGTCAAATGAAATGCCTGCAACAAGAAGAATTAACATTTGTTAAACAAATGCAAAATTCCCTATAGTAAATGATTTCTCAATTTTATATCTGCATAATTCCCAATATTTATATTCAGGACAATCAAAGAACAAAACACATACCACAAATCTCTCCAAAACAGGAACAAGAACAGCCAGGCTATGATTTGGAAGGTAATCAGCAATAGAATCACGAATTCTCTTACTGTCATGGGAACAAAAGACGTTTGAGACAAATAGCAAAACATAACAATTGAAAAGAGAGAATTGTGGTGAGGTAGCAATAGATAAACCTTTCTGTTGAAAGGAATGCAAGTAGGAGTGCTGCATAAGCTTCTACAATCATCTTCTCAGCTTCTTTCTCTCCCTGTAGCACAGCTGCCTCATCATTCTGTATGCAACAACATGCATATTCCAGATGTTAATTACATTTTATTTTCTGAAGTTGAACATTTGATGCTCTAGTGAACAGAAGTAACCCATTCAACCTTTGACAGGTATCACCTATTTGTTCTTTGAATATATTTTCAGCAACTAAAAAATAGTGAAATATACACACACTAAACCCAACCACATTTCACATTGCGCATATATACATAATAGGAAATAGGTGGAAAAAAAAACTATTAAAAGAAATCAACACAACAAAGCACTCCATAATTGATAATTTATAACTCACCCATGCCACATTTCCTTCTCCAGCTGCATCAGCTGCATCACCTGCTCCTTGATTGGCTAGAAAGATTGAACACAATAGTGGAATTACATCCCTGTGAGTCTCCTCATCTAACCCTTTTGAGCTAGGTAATGAAACACTTGTTGCTGCAAGCCTTGACCTGCAGTCAACAATACCAAGAGTCAACACTTTTCTCAAGCCATGTACCAATTGCCTCACGCAAATAACATGTGCAGGTCCACGGAAAATTGTTAAGAAGTTTAACCTGTTATGCCCGTCCTTCTCGATCAGGTTCACCAGTAAGCCCAATATAGCAACAAGGAAATCCAACTCTTGATCAGTAAGATGATTATCATTCTGATTTTCAAGTTCGATACTTGAATTGTCCTCTTTCATCTCACTGGATAGGAACACAGATGAGCTGAATGAAGGGAAGTGACCAGCAATCAAAGAAGACATAGTCTCCAATCCTCCACATGCAGCAATTTGTTCACAGCCAATAGGGTTGTCATTTGTTAAATTCATTAGAACCTGCCAAGAAGATACATTAACACAAAAGCCAAATGATGTGAAGAAATCAATATAGTGGATTTGATGAACACCTTCACTGCAGTAAGAAGACAGTCTGCAAGAAGACCAGAATGTTCGTCCTCATAAACACTGCACGAGTTTAACTGCGAAGGATAATGGTCCACATTTCTTGAATTTTGTTGGCAATTTTCACCATTGCTTGATTCCTCTTGGCTCATTAGCCGACACTGAAACCTATCTTCAAGGTCTCTTGCGGTAGCACTATAATCTCGAGATCGATGTTTTTTCTGCTTCCCAGATAGCAAGTCCCACTTTGAGGGCTGAATCTCATCTTCAACAAATGCATAAGGATCTTGATTATCATCTACGAGTTCACATTTGTTATTTTTATTACAATTAGTTCTCTCAGGAACTGCAAATTTTGTCCTCAACCCATTATTATTTACAGGTTTTTCACTATTAGATCTTGTGTTACATGAACTGGACATGGAAGAATGGACCCTCATCCTTAACTGGCATGCATCATTCATCAATGTAGCTGTAGTTTCAGAAGTGGAAGCAGTAAAACTAAACTGGGAATTGGATTTCTGAGATATGCTAAAGCTTCGTCCAGAAAAATTCCTCTCTGTGCCACAATAATCTGTTGAAGAACTGATGGATATAATTTCATTGCCATTTACTGCAAGAGTAATTGATCAATCACTAAAGAGAAACAAGAAAACAAGCCCCAGGATGAGGCAGAAGTAAAAGAGAACAAGCATCAGGAGTAGGCAGAAATAAATGAGTACCTCTGTGGTCTGCAATTAAAGCCAAATCAGAAGCATGATAACTGCTGTCAGAAAGACTGCAAGATTTACCACCACCAGAGGCAGGAGAGGAACTTTTAAGCAGAGAAAGACCTAGAAATCAAGACCATCATCCATTATAATACAAATTACATCAATTCACCCCACCTAGACCCATAAAGAAACAAAAGCAGAAAGGTAATATTACCAGACAGAATCTTTATGACACTCATAATAAGTTTTGTAAAAGAAAGCCGGTATCCATGAGAATCTAAGTTCCCTTTCATTCCAAGCAAATGGCTCTACATTGAGAAAAAAAAGTGAATTAAGATCTAATCATCCAGCAGCAGATGGCCATTTAAGTTTTTTATTAACTGGAGGAAGAATAAGAAGAGGACAAAATTAACAAGGCATCATTGCTGTAAGATTTACCTGATTATCTTTACTTAGGAATGTAGCATTTTCCATGATTTTCAAACATTTTAATAGCAACACCAGGCTCTGCAAACCTGAGTCATCTTTTGCATCACCTATGGTAGGCGAAACATGTTCTGTCCAACTCTGCAGATAAATTTGTGCTCAAAAATCAACTTCTCCAAAAAAAAAAAACTTGCACCCGTAATAGAAAGTTCCCCCAGAGAAATTAGAAAGGAGGATAGCTCTATTTTGCAAAAATCATTGCTAGAAGAATGAGAAAGGGGAAAAGCGAGAGTAAGAGACTGATTCACATCAGTCCTATCAAGATAAAAGTGGAAGTAGAAGAAACAATTTGAAGTTTATCCTATGTGATGCAATGGACGTGTATGGTAGCACACTTCAGCACACCTCTGTGAAAGCTTTACTCATCAGGAATAGAGTTTTCAGTTATACTAATATGAGAAGTCGAGAAAAGGGGATAAGAAATGTTCTCAATCATTCAAGCAACATTATCTCTGGACTTTCTCACTCAAAACATTTCTGTACTATACAACAAAACCAATAATGAGATTATACAAACATACAAGCTCACACCTCGATAACAGCATGACAATTCATGGCAATCTCAAAAACAGCATCGAGTCCTCCCATCTCCCGTAACTTCTCCTTGAAGTTGCCCCCTGTCTTTCTTATCATGCCAGGTGTATCTGAAGGAATGCAAACCACACCATGGGATAAAAATCAGCAAAAGTTTAAAATACAGACAGAGAGTGAAGAATGTGTATATACACATCCATACACATTTAGGCGTGAGATGATGATAATGTATGCAGCACAAATTCAGAAACGACACAAGTTGGGTTAGAAATTTTTACCTCAAGCACCTATTAGTATACAGATGGGAAAAAAAATTTAAGGCTCAAGAGATAATGACAAACCCATTGCAAGTGAAGTGTGTATCAGGAAAATGAGCAAAAAACCATGCGTGGTTGAAGCAAATATGATGAACAAAGAGCATTTAGCCAGTTACATGAGAAAAAAATTCACAGCAATTAATAGGCAATGGTTCTTTTTCAAAAAAAAAAAAAAAAAAAAAAACCATTAGTGTTATATTAATATCTTTAAATGGTCACCAATATAGAAATTCATACTTTAATTGATAATATCTGTTACTCATCCTGTAATTAAATTACTCAACAACATGGAACATTACCGACATTTGATCCTAATACAAGCACATACAATAGAAGTGATAAATTTATTAATTTCTTATGCATATAATAGAAAAGATGATAGCCAGAATACCTTCGAACGATATCTTAGATAAGCAAGCTTTCTCCATTGTCAGCAAAGCTATCCATTTTTGGTTCAGTTCTGGCCTCTCTGTTCCATTAGCATCTTCACAGTTTGACTTCATGTCCTTGCAGCAAACAAGAATCTCTTGGACTTTGGCAAAAATAGCACTAGTGCTGGAATCTACCAGTTTAGATGTATCTCTTAAGATATCATTATCTTTGCGCAATGATAAAAGCTTACTGCCAATATTTCGAACTTTGTCTTCAGCATTAGTCAAAATGACTGGCTTCAACAACTTAATTAGAAAACGAATGCAACTGGGTGATTCCAAAATGTTATCATCCTGGCTCTGAAAAATGACAAAATTAAACATATCCAAACCTTTATTATGGGGTGCAAAATGTATAAAGGGGGGAAGTCAAACTTGATAAGAAAAGAAACAATAAAACATGAAAGCAAATTATTCAAGGACCTCAACATATAATAAACTTAATACAACAACAATCAAGCCTTAGTCCCAAACTAGTTGGGGTCAGCTATATGAATCTTTTGTTCCAATATCTGCTATGTTCAAAGTAATAGCAATTAAAAACAAAGTATAAAATTGATAAACATAATAAAAGCACTAATTTAATTATCATATCCTAAAGTGGGTTTGAAGCATTAGCAAAATATAGAGGGTCAAATAAAAAAAACCATAAAATCAATTTACCAACACAATTTTGAACGCCCACACGCTTGGACAAATTACTTACAGAAAGCATTTTCTCTCACATATTAAACCGCCGAATAGGTACTATTCAGCTTCATTTATTACAGATAAAGCAAACCAGTTGCAAGATCTAAGAAGCATTTAGAACTTGCTTAAGACCAGCTCTTTTGAGAAAACTTCTCAAACTTTACAGCCAATATTATTAATCATATAAACTCACCTTTCAATCTTCCCATATAGAAACTTTGGTATCATTTATATACATTTTGCTCAGATGTTCATTGCAAGGCATGCTTGTGCATTGCCAGAATGTCCAAGCTAACACTCACATACCAAAACACCTATCCCGCTTCCCAGTTGACTTCGTTTATTGGATTCAAGAGGCTCCCCATTGTGATGTTTACAGTCCATAGAAAATAAAAACATTTATTTAAATATTATATCCTAGAGCAACAATCAAGAAGCATGAGTAGTAAAAAACAGTGTGATAAAAATTAAGCATAACAAATTTCTGTACTTCTTCATGCCTTTACAGAAAATTGAAAATTATATTTTCTAACAGACAGCACTTTTGATTGAGTGAAGAAAACCATTAACGCAAAGGGTTCAAATATAGCTGCCTAAGCTTTAAATAGATTTATGATCAACCATGCAGAAAAACTTACATCAGCCGTCAAAACGTAGAAAATAGTTGCAGCAGCTAAATTACTGGATGAGTCATCAAAGCTGAGACCCAAAATAGCATCAACTATCGTCTTTGCCAACCTGAAAGCAGGGAACTTCAGAAGTTTAACATACACAATGAAATTTTAATATCTGCAAGCCAAGAATAAGACACATGAATATACATCAACCCTCCCCACAAACATAAGCTTACAACGCAATTCATGAAATCATAGGTAAATCCAAGTACCATTTCTACAACCTTAAAATACGCTTCAAAAATTCAAAATCGAAAGGAACTACCCAAAAAGTTATTACTCTTTTCCATAAAGACTAAAAAAAAATACACTTCGTCCAAAATCTTGCAAGTTCCAAATGTTCACCAACTTAAATATCAAAGACTCGCTAAAATCCATTCTCAAAAAAAAAAAAAAAAAAAAAAAAAAAAAAAAAAAAAAAAAAAAAAAGAGTCGCTAAAATTACAGCAACACTATGTCAATGTTTAAACCCAAAACCCATCAATATTATTCAAAATTGAATACACCCGCATACCCCTGAGTCCTCAAGAGCCGCCGCTGATGTGCAGTGCCGCAAATCGACAAGAGAGACAACAAACTGGCCCTCCTGATCCTAACAGGCTGTCCTTTCCTCAGCCCATCAAGCGCAAAATTAACCTCATCAACATGCTCCATCATCTCCCCAAACTCCTGCGCCTCCATTAAAGTCGAAGTCACTGGAACCAAAGACCTAGAATTAATATTCTTGCGGGCGGGTTTTTGCAATTTGCCATTTCTCGGTTTCTTCGACTTTCTTGAAGCAACACCATTTGACAAAGTACCTCCTTGGGAAGAATTGAAGCTATATGGATCGGGATCGAAGGAAGGCCAGAGAGAGGAAGATTCTTGAGAAGAGAAAGGTAAACTATAGAAATCTTGAGATGGGTTTTCTTGGGAAAGAGAAAAGTCGTCCTTGAATGAATGGTCGGAAACGTTGTCGTCTATGGTATCGGAATAGGTTCTTGTTAAGCCCCGGTTTCGGCGACCATACGTTCTAACAATCATATTTGAATTTTGTTTCGTTTATCAGGATAAGTATAGGATTGAATTTGGCATTGCTGGAAAATAAAGGGGCTTTTTGGGGAAAAAATTTCAAATCTCTTATCACTGGTAATACAAAACCATGGAGGTGTCAAGCTGAAGAAGGTGGGCTTTAGGACAACGGGAGACAGGGAAGCGAAGGAGCATGGAGGCCGTTTGTTGGTTAAGTGGGTGATTTTTCTGATATGGATTTGGGTTTGGATTGGATCCGGACTTTTGTTTGTGAAATTCAATGTTTTCTTTTATTTATTTTTTTATTATTGCGGGTAGTTTGGTCATTTTGAGAATTTGAGCTCGTAGGTGAGGTGCGAGTACGATGATGCGAGAATCACTGTCTGGGCCGTGTATAGCCCAGTTATTGCGCATAAAAACATTTTTTGAAATTCAAAATCAGAAATTGCACATAAAAAACAAAATAGAAATGATTTTGTTAGTTAGATATAAAAACAAGTATGTGTGATTTTTAGCATTTTAATTCAATAGTTGAATTTTCAAACATGATGTATAATATAAATATGGATTTTAATAGCTCAATTAGAAGTTCGGACTTAGCTAAATTAGGAATTAATACATAAACCGAAAATAATTAATAATGCATGAATAAAAGAAATTAGAATTTAATAGAAAATAATTAATAAAATTGTTAACTTGATTGAAGAATAACTAATTGAATTTAATAAACTTTATGAATTAAATAATTAATTGTGTTTAAAGTGAGTTTTTTTTTTTAATAGTTGTGAATTAAAGGATTTTTATAATTTATTTGAAAATATTTGCTTCAACAACTACGAATTACAACCTTTTAATAGTATGATTTTAAATTTTATTAGAAATAGTTAACAAATAAAATTTTACTATTCTCAATAAAAAAATTATATTTAACTCATGCCATGTTAGACAATTAGTTTGATAATTTTAATGATGAAAATAAAATTTAAAATTTGATTTTTTTTATTTCCTGATTGTATTATGTTGTTTAATGTTTTTTTTAGCTATTTGTTTTGTATTTTTTATTTATAAAATTATTTTTTATTTTCCATGTTTAAATTATCTTAAGATACTTTTTGAAATTGAAAAATATGTAACACGAACTTATTTAGGTTTGGTCAATCAATGCTAAAAAATAAGTAGTAATCAATTTGTAAAATAACTTGCGACCATTATAAACTCTTCGTGAATTTATCACTATTTATATTTTAAAATTTTTTTCTCTTTGTTATCTTTTCTATTTGTATATATGAAATATCATTCATTTTATTTATCAAAATTTATTCTAATTAATCAATTATTAAAAGACTTAATTAGAATAATATGTTAAAATAGTAATATTAGTTTTATTAATCAATTATTAAAAATTATTAATTTCATTAATTAGGATAATTTGCTAAAATGGTAGGATAATAGCCTCATTTTTTAATCTATTAATAAAAATAATTAAAATCTTAGTTTATTTAATAATATCATTATTAAATCAATTATCAATGATTAAGAATATTTCGGATTTTTTCAAATTTCACAAACGGTATCTTTTTTTGAATAGAAATTTTTTATTAAAAAAAAGTTCATATTTAGAACCTTAAAAAAAAAAGAAATTATGGTATGTCGATTACAAAAAATGAAAAAGAAAAAGAATCTTTTCCTTCTGTATTTAACACGTCAGAGTTTTAGAGACCACATATTACGTAGTCTTGATTAAAATAGGAAGATACAAAATTATATAAATGAAAAAATTTACTGATTTTGACAAAAAAAATCTGTAATTAGATGATTGAAGGAAAGGTTTAAAGTGGTTAAGTTTTGGTTTTTCACCTTACAATATATTTTTGAATTTTTTAGTATTATCAAATCAACCATTACGCAGTGGAGTACTTTTTTTGACCTTTCGCAATCTGGATCTAGGGTTTCCTCCTTTTTTGAGACTCGTTCTCTGCCATCATCAAAAGAGAAATTTTAGACACAAAAACCAATCAAAATACAAACCCTAGCTAGCACCATCTTTCGCTTATATTGCTTGACTGGTAAATCTGTCTATCGATCAATCAATCAAAAAGAGCATATCACTTATCGATAGATCGTTGTTGTTTTTAGGGATTGGATTTGGATCATCTCAATTTATAGATCTATCTATTTTCTTAAAATCTGAGCAAACAAGATCCATAAATTTGATTTTTCTTTTGTTATTTTCTCTCGGCCTCGTTTAATTTCACAAAAACTGGATCAATCTAATGGATTTTGATGATATTGAAAAGCTGAAAATTTGAAGATAAATACCGGAGATTTTGACTTTGATGATAGAATTTTGGACGATGTATAAATCGGCGGTTTATAAGGGGGAGGAGTTGCTGGGAGAAGTAGAAATATATCCACAGCAACACCAACAACAAGAAGAAGAGAACAACAAGAAGAAACTCATTGATGAAATTTTGATGGGGAAGGAAATCAGAATAAGCCACTTCTCTCAACCCAGTGAGAGGTGTCCTCCACTGGCAGTGCTACATACCATTACATGTGGGATGTGCTTCAAAATGGAGTCCAAGAACTCGCTCTCTCTTGACACGCCGCTTCATCTTTTGCACTCCTCCTGTATCCAAGAAAACAAGGTATCGCATTAAAGCACACCAACTAATTTTAAAGGACCTGCCACAATCTAATCTAAAAAGAAAAGCAATGAAATAAGTATCCAGACTACGGAACTTTAAATTTCCAAACTTTACCCAGTTCAGTTTGTTGCAAAGGGGACTCTGGACTATGGACAAGTGCCCATTTGAATTTGAATGTTTTTTTTTTTTACAATTTCCCACTGATCCATAAATTTCTAAGAACTCATTGAACTTAATTAATTTGGTTCTGAACTTTGTTTTTAATATATATATTAATACATATATATACATCGATAATTTTGGTGAAGCTATTCGTAGAACTTCTAATCTAAGTTCATGAGAACTGCCAGAAATTTACAATTTCATGAATGACTTCATGGAACTGTCATGCAAGTAAGCAGGACAACTCCGTCTTACCAGTCTGCTGAAGAATATTTTCTTTTACAGGAAAATTAGGGTTTTTAGATGAAAAATGCTGAAAGAATGCAGAGCCTTAAACTCCATAAAGTTTCTATGATATTGTTGCTTACCTGTGGGACTTTGAGCTGAATGATACATGGAGATCGAATTGCTGGTCCATGTCTCATTGTGCAGAGTATGCTGTTAGAATTGAAATGGACGCTAAATGCTTTTTGCATGAAAGCTTTTTCTGTTATTGCCCTATTGGATTTGGTCTAGTCTTAAATTCCAGGAAATATGACTTATGACATGGATATTAATGGAGATTTTTGTAATTTGTCTGTGATTTGTAATTTGAAACATGAGTTCTGATAATTGTTATGCTTCTGTCTTTTCAAATGATTCTCTTGTTCTTTGTAATGCCTATTCTTCTTATCATGTCTGTTCATGTTCATGCAAATGCATCTCTCTCTTTCTCTCTCTCTCTCTCTCTTTTTTATTGATAGTAATTGTGATTAGCTCATGGTGTCTCCAGACTGCGGTAGTGCCACTCGGAGGAGAAGAGCTCCATTTGGTGGCAATTTATTCTAGAAATAATGAAAGGCAGTATCCATGCTTCTGGGGTTTCAATGTCTCAGCAGGGCTTTACAATTCTTGTCTGGTTATGCTGAACCTCAGATGTCTTGGCATTGTGTTTGATCTTGATGAGACTCTCATAGTTGCAAACACAATGCGCTCATTTGAAGATAGAATTGAGGCTTTGCAGCGGAAAATAAACACTGAGGTGGACCCACAACGTATTGCTGGTATGCTATCAGAGGTCAAGCGCTATCAAGATGACAAGACTATTTTGAAGCAATATGTGGAAAATGATCAGGTTATTGAAAATGGAAGGGTGATCAAAACCCAGTTCGAGGTTGTCCCAGCTTTGTCTGATAACCATCAAACCATAGTGCGTCCATTGATACGATTACAGGAGAGGAATATTATTTTGACACGCATCAACCCCCAGGTATGGGCTTAATGAATCTCAGAGTAAGACTAGCTTCAATCATGGATTTAGAGTTCTTTTGCACTAGTGTTTTTAATCACACTGTATCAGGTGTTAAGTTTTGTTTGGTATTTTAGCATGGGTTTTTATTTCAACTGTCATGTACACATATATTGATACAACAGTAGTTTTGTGATAATATGTTAGAGCCTACTATACTATGTTATGCTTGCAGAATTTTGTGTAACGTCTTTTAGTGGGTTCGACTGCATGGTTCTGACACACATATATTCGCGTTTTAGTTTGTATCATGCACATGCATTGATTTTCATCCAATTTTCAAATAACTCTTTTGTGTTGCAGATTCGTGATACCAGTGTTCTTGTGAGGTTGAGACCTGCATGGGAAGATCTCAGGAGTTACTTGACTGCTAGAGGGCGCAAGCGTTTTGAGGTTTATGTTTGTACAATGGCTGAACGAGATTATGCTTTAGAAATGTGGAGGCTTCTTGATCCAGAGTCAAATTTAATAAGCTCAAAAGAATTGTTGGACCGGATTGTGTGTGTCAAGTCTGGTAAGTGATGTGATCCAGCTAGAGACGGCTTTCATTTCTTCCATCTGGCTGTTAAGTTGGACTATCAATGTCTGTACTCAGTGATTCGACCTATTTGGTGACAATGTAAATTCTGCCAGTACTTAGTTTCTTGGTTATTTACAGGTTTGAGGAAGTCATTGTTCAATGTTTTTCAAGATGGAGTTTGCCATCCTAAGATGGCATTGGTGATTGATGACCGTTTAAAAGTGTGGGATGAGAAAGATCAACCCCGGGTGCATGTTGTTCCTGCATTTGCTCCATACTATGCTCCACAAGCGGAAGTATAAACTTTTTGCATTTTATTGTGTGGTTGGAAACTGAAATATAGCAATAACTCATACTATTTGGGACTCTAAATATTTCTTTATATTGTAGGCAAATAATGCTGTTCCTGTATTATGTGTTGCCAGAAATGTTGCATGCAATGTTAGAGGTGGTTTTTTCAAGTAAGAATGTAACCCTAAGAGCTTGTTTTTTTTTTTTTTTTTCTCTCTCTCTTTTTGTCATTTGGAAGCTGGACTAATCTATTTATTCTTACTATTGGAACTTATATACTATTTTCTTCTCTAATTTTTTCATGCATATGATATTCTTTGGGAATGACATAATTGATTATGATTTAACAGAGAATTTGATGAGGGTCTTCTTCAAAGGATACCTGATATTTCATATGAAGATGATTTTAATGACATTCCATCTCCTCCTGATGTGAGCAGTTATTTAATTTCAGAGGTTAGTTGATATTCTCGGTATTAGGAATTATGTTGATAACCTCCTAATCTATGTTTTTGTGATAGACCTAGGGTAAAATCTTCTCCTTATCTCCTACCTATACCGTGATGTTTGTTTACAAGTATGACTTTTGTGCCATTTAGGATGATGCTTCTACTTCAAATGGACACAGAGATCCACTTTCTTTTGATGGAATGGCGGATGCTGAGGTCGAAAAACGACTAAAGGTAGATTTGCGCCAAGTTGATATTTGTATTTATTTTGTGTAAATTCATCACAACAATATCTTCTATATTCATAGTGAATTAGTAAAGGTCCACTGGAGTGTTGATGGTGAATTGTGGTAGTTGGACATGCTTACATCTACATGTAATTTTAACTTTTTAACCCTTTTCTTTTATTCAGGAAGCAATTTCAGCTGCTTCACTGTTCCCTGCAACTGTCAACAACTTAGATCCAAGGGTTATTCCTGCTCTTCAGTATTCACTGGCATCTTCTTCGAGTTCGATTCCTGTTTCAACATCACAGCCATTGGTGATGCCTTTTTCAAACATCCAGTTCCCTCAGGCAGCTTCATTAGTTAAGCCATTGGCTCAGGTTGGTCCTCCAGAGCCAAGCTTACAAAGTTCTCCTGCTAGAGAAGAGGGCGAGGTACCAGAATCAGAATTAGATCCGGATACAAGGAGGCGGCTTCTTATATTGCAACATGGGCAAGATACAAGAGATAATGTATCAAGTGAATCGCAGATTCCTGTAAGACCATCGATGCAAGTTTCAGTTCCACGTGTGCAATCTCGTGGAAGTTGGGTTCCAGTGGAAGAAGAAATGAGCCCTAGGCAACTGAATCTAACAGTACCAAGAGAATTTCCTTTGGAATTGGAACCAATGCACATTGAAAAGCATCAACCTCATCATCCGTCCTTTTTCCCAAAGGTTGAGAATCCCATTTCATCTGATAGAATGGGAATGGTTAATGAGAATCTAAGATTGCCAAAAGCGGTACATGTTCTCTTTGTTATTCTGACCCTTAAATTTTTATGTTGAAAGGGTAACGTTACCAGTCCTTAATAATGCCTTTTGAGTTGCAGGCACCTTATCGAGATGATCGATTGAGGTCGAACCATACAATGGCAAATTACCATCCTCTCTCAGGTGAGCAATGAGACAAAAGCATATATGTCAAACTCCATCTGTGCCATTTGCAAGATTGAGCTCCACAATGTTATTTCAGCCTCCTGTATTGGTGTATCAGTATTTGATATGGGTACTGCAAAGCCAATTTAAACACTCTTATTCTGCTGGCATAATGCTTTATGAATTGAGGCTAATGTAATAAAACAAACTGCTTCTCATTCCTTATGAACATCTTCTGAATTTTAATTCAGATCTGAATGGAAGCCTTTTGGTTTTTTTATTTTCTTGTCTGATTATTTTGCATTAGCTTTCAAAAATATTTTGTTATTTGTGAAGTACTGTCCTCCCCACCCTCGGTTTGCGTTCTGTGAGTTTATGGCGCTCAATTTATCTTGTACTAACATTAAACTGGTGTTATTTGTTTTTTTTTTTTTTTCCTCTTGAAGGGGAGGAAATTCCATTAAGTCGATCATCTTCCAGCAACAGGGATCCTGATTTTGAATCTGAAAGAGCTGTCTCAAGTGCAGAAACTCCAGTCGAAGCATTACAGGAAATTGCGATGAAGTGTGGAGCCAAGGTAATGAGGAAAAATTGCATTTAAAGACAACAAACCAGGGCCAGTAATTCATAGATACTATATCCTTATCTTCCATTATTACTTATAAACACTCCTTTTCTTGAATGTATATGCATATAATTTTGAATGTGAACTTACAGGTGGAATTCAGGGCTTCATTGGTTGATAGCAGAGATCTGCAGTTTTCCACTGAGGTTTTCCACACTCTTTGGCTTCATTTTTTGTTTTTTCATTTTCATATTACCATCAGTAAAGATGAAGTTTCTACTTTTTCAATCAAATAACTGACATGCACTATGATTTGTTATGGTGGGTTGGCTCATAACGAAACTTGAACTGAATACCCGGATTCTTATCATTTTTATCTGAGAGGAATTGGTGTAATTTCACAATTATTATAATGATAAACCTATGCTTTTGCTATTGGTAACGAAGAGAACATACACATCGAATCATATACTAATAAAAAAATATATTGAAACTAAACTGCATAGTAGGTCATGGAGCTTGGCCAAATAACAACTTACAAATGTGTGCTAGAAACACATGCATAGTGCGTACTGCTACCTTGAGCAGAAACTAGTTTTCACTTACGCTGCAAATCAGCAAGGAATTTGAAAAATTTACAATTCTGTCCTGCTTAATTTGTTTTAAAAAAGGGGGGAGTCCTTTTCTGGGGGTGGTATAGGTCACTTTTTCCTTTTTTTTTTTTTTGAAAAAATAAAAAAAGAAATTTTGGGGGGGGGGGGGGGTGTGGTGTTGGAGGGATTGGCACAGCTACTTATCCCATTCATTACTTTCGCAGGCTTGGTTTGCAGGAGAAAGAGTAGGTGAAGGAATTGGTAAGACAAGAAGGGAAGCCCAACGTCTTGCAGCAGAGAGTTCTATTAAGAATTTGGCTAGTAAGTTTCCTCATTACGGCGTGCTTTTGCCAGCATACCGTGTCAGGATATAGTCTAGTTACTTATTGTTAGCTTTTCTACCATTGTCCAGAGTGTGTTGTGCCTATCCAATGTACTAGGCAACTGCTCAACTAACCTTGGGCCTGTAGAATTCATACTTGACAAATATTAAATCATTGATTATACCTTTTGTCAATTATGCTCACTGGATGGAACTCCTTATGTTGATTGTCAGCATCTTGGGTTGTCAAGTGGAGCCTTAGGCTCTAAGTCAGAGGTCCAATTCGAGCCAATTCCATGTCGACATACTAAATATCTTGAACTTGTCATATGACTTAATATTAGCTTTAGCATAAATATTGTACAGTGTTTCATCGAGGCAATTTTCTTAACCTTCATCCTCAAATTCTTGTCATGATGGAAAGTTCTCTCTTAGCATTTCTGCATGATAATGACAATTTTGAATTTTTTTTTTTTTTCAGACATATATATGCAACGTGCTAAACCTGATAATGGGGCTATGCATGGGGATGCAAGCAGATATTCTAGTGCAAATGACAACGGTTATCTGGGTAATGTAAATTCGTTTGGGAGTCAGCCACTACCCAAAGATGAGCCTGTCTCATCTTCTGCTGCCTCTGAACAATTAAGGCTTCCGGATCCAAGGCTGGACAGCTCTAAGAAAGCAGTGGGTTCTGTTACTGCACTCAAAGAATTTGTAAGTTCCAAGGAAATGATGTGTCTTTATTGTTGTTTTCTGATTTTTGATTCGCTATGTATTGATATTTTATTGTTTCAGTGCATGATGGAAGGCCTTGGATTAAATTTTCTCTCACCGACACCGCTCTCATCTAATTCATTACAGAAAGATGAAGTATATGCACAGGTTTGCATTTGAAATAGTTGTTTGGTTTAATACTTCTAATATACCTATCTTCTTAGGTGATTATTTTGACCATTCTAGTTAAGTAAGTTGCAGAACAGTTTTTGTTCAACTTTCTTCTTCTTGAGGGAACTTGATCAATGATTTTGGGGGGGAAATAACATGGTTTCCTATTTTTAATAGTAGTGTTCTTTGTGACTAAAATTTGGAACCAGAATAGTGTTGAGCTTGGCTTTACGTATTGAAAATTATACCTGTCCCAAACTTCACTTTGAACATCTAGTTTGTATAATTATTCCCTCGATGGCTGGGTGGTTAGTTATATCTGCAATGAGTTAATGGTTTAAAGACCCTGCACAGAAATTAAGTGAGAATTTGACAAATGAAGGTCAAGATTGTTTGTCTGAGTTCAAGCTAACCTAGACATTGTTGTTTCCTGGTGAGCGTTCTAAGAGCTATAAATAGAAGTGATAGGATCATCAGACGTTCAGTTCTTCCCTTTTTGTTATATATATATATATATATATATATATATATATATAAAAAGCTTAATAGTTGACTTTCTGTTCTTATTCCATATTGTAAAGTAACTTTGTTTTTTGATTCTTTTAGGTTGAAATAGATGGACAGGTTATGGGGAAGGGAATTGGGTCAACATGGGATGAGGCTAAAATGCAGGTATCTCTTCTATCATATTCGAAAACTTCTTTTGTGCTTTCTTCTTGTTTAAATCCTTGTAGACCTGAATTATATCTTTTTGAGCTCTTGGGTGTTTTCCTCAGGCAGCTGAAAGGGCCCTTGGAAGTCTACGAACAATGTTTGGGCAATTTACACCAAAACGTCAGGGTTCCCCAAGGTCTGTAATTTCACATAGATTATGTTGAATAATTAGTTCTTCCCCTGCTTTCTATGTTAATTATTGAGACATGAAAAAAGATATCGCCTGTCAGATTTGCAAAAGGTTACTCAATATCATAACAGATGAGATAGACTGATGGTGATCCTGTCTGACTCTTTGTCTCTCTGTCAGATTTTTGGAAACAAACTATACAAAAGGGCATTCTAACTTTTGAAATTTTAACTGTTGACTCAACATATTTTAGAGAGGATAATCAATCATGCCAAAAACACATACAATAGTAGGCATTCATCTTTGCCTGAAAGTTACAAAGTTTATAATTTTATCATTGGGTAGCAACTAAAATTTTCACATTTATGATTTTCCTAGTGCAGACCCCAAATCATTTGTATGGACTTGCGTTTACAGTTTCTCATTTTCTTTTCTCTCATTCCCATCTTATTTTGTACTTTTGCTAATGTGGATAAGGCCGACGCAAGGGATGTCAAATAAACGTCTAAAGCCAGAGTTCCCACGAGGTCTGCAGCGGATGCCTTCTTCTACCAGATATCCCAAGAATGCTCCTCCTGTTCCTTGAAGACCATGTACCTTTCTTGTTCCACTTTGATATAGAGGACTGCAGGCTATTTAATCTGGAACTAACAGTTGACTTTTAGCAATTGAGACTTCTGCGTGAAATGAAGCCAAGTCGAACTCCAACCTTACTGCAGATTTTGCCTAGTGACTGCTTCCTACGAAGTTCATATCTGTGGATTTCAAGTCACTTTCGTCTCACCTTGTTGAATGCCGCAGTCGAAATGCCTGTGATATGATCAATTTGATGTGCCAAAGAAAGCCGGTGCTATGTATCCCCAATTTTTTTGTGTGGTTGATGCTGCAAGTGCCTTGTGAGGTTCAACTTGGTTCGGATTGTTAATATTGTTCATAGTTCTAAGCGGAAACAGAAATGGAGGGGATCAAGAGCAGCTTCTGGCTGGTCCTCAGGATGTCTACATATACTGACCATTGACGGTATAATTCTATGCTAATCAACCGGTTCCATTCGGTGTTGTCCATGTGACAAGGTGAAGCTGCATACTGACTTTGACATAGCAAATGTAATACAGTTTTTCAGTGGTTAAATGGTTAAAAAAAATTTTCAACTCCGTAGTTGTGGATTGTTCGACTTCTATCGTTGTGGAAGTCTGGTTTGTCACCCTTAAATGGGAAAATGCAAAAGCAAAAAACTCGGAAAACCAGAAATACCTAGTTATTTTACTTGATAAAGAAGCGAGTTTAGTGTGTGAGTTGAAGAATGCTTCTTTGAAAAGCTATTTGGAGGATAAAATTGCCTTCAAACTTATTATTGCCTTTAATTAGATTAAAGGCTAAATCATTAAAAAAATTTCCAAATTTTGGTCTTCAAATAATTGCACCCCAAATTCAATTTGACCTCTTAAACATTCTAATTGTAATTTTTAGTCACAATTGCACTATAATTTGAAATTAATCAAAATTAGTGAATAAAATATACTAAATATGGGTCTAATAGCACCATATAAAATTCCGCAAATTACCTTTGATTTTTTTTTTTTTTTAATGGTTTAGCTTAATTGAAAGGAGGGAAACAATCAAAGAATGATATGAATCGTTTCTTCTCCTTCTGGTATATATGAATGCTTTGGCATTTGAAATACGATGCCTCTGCTTCTATTTCCAATTGGATTTATCCAACTGGCCATTATTTTGATATAAATTTAAAAATGGGAACCTTTTTATTCTGTTGTGAATTTAAAAAATGGAAATTACTACAACAATTATAAATACATATTAGAATTTGTTTTTCAACTTGAAAATTGAAAAAAAGAGGAAATAGAACAATGTTGCTATATACCAGGCAAGAATCTATCAAATTCCGAAAACAACGTCGTTTTTCAGGTCACTTGACGGTAAATGGTAAAAAGTAACAGTAAAATCCACTCCTTCCTCATTTTTTCTTTAACCTTTCCTTTCTGGTGTCAGCGACACCGGTAAGTATATAAAAAGGTCAAAAAAAGGCATTAAAGCAACTCTTCCCGTCTAAGTTTGAATGCTGCTTCACAGGAAAACAAACCTCCGTTTACAGGACTCTTTACATTTCTAGAAAGCGAGAGAAAGAAAAATCTTAGGTCGGAGAAACAAAAGTTCAAATGGCTTCTTTCGATTCCTTTGGCATCGACGGTGAGGAGATTCACACTTCCAATCACAGATCCTTTGAAGAAGAGGAAGACGAGACCTACGCCAACTTCGGTTCCTACTCTAACTTCACTCCCACCGGCTCCGGTGACTTTCCTGGTGGAGATGTCTCCGTTGATCACGTCCCCGCCTCTTCTCCTGATATTTTTGGATTTGGATCTTCCTCTGCTGATGTGGATCCGAATCCTAGCTATTCACAGAGTCCATTTAGCCCGATCCATGTTGAGAACGGCAACGGCAACGGCTATAATGTAGCTGGAGATGATGTTTTTGCATCGGATGGACCGGTGCTTCCTCCACCTACCGAGATGGAACCCGAGGAAGGTTATGCCCTTCGCGAGTGGCGGCGGTGAGGCTTTTGAACTGTTTGATCTCTGTTTCTTTAGCCTTAGATCTGATGTTTTTTGTTATGAACTTGCGGAGATCCGTGATTCATTTTTAGTCGGTGAGTAGATTCTACGTTATAAGTTGTAAGATATACACTGAAGTACTTTTCAGCGTGGCATTCTTCGACTTCTGGGTTAAATAAATGCAGTATTGGAATTTCATGTAGCGATCCGTTTCATAGAATTTTTCTGATAATGAGGAACATAATTTAATGGGATCTATTAGGCTGATTTGCTAGTGTTTGCATGAGTCAGAGCAGATAAGAAGATCCACGGAGCAACTTCGTGATTCAGTGTGCTGATCTTCTTTGTCCGCTAAAGATTGATACTCCCAGTTCTGCCAAGGGATTTTCAATCCATGCGTCTACATTTTGAAGTGATGAATTTTTTTCTCTCTCTGTATAGTAGACAATTTAGCGTAGACGTGGGATCTCCATCATAAAATCTCAAGTTAAAATTATGGGATGAGGATTCATTGGAAGATAGTGTAAATGTCTGTGTGCGTAACTTGCTATGATATGGGGTCTATAAAACATCAAATACTTTAGGCATCTGAGTTGGTGTGAAATTGGAATTCAGTTGTGTCCTGATGGTTGAATTGATTTCAACTGCCTTTCCAAAAAAAGAAAAAAAGAAAAGGAAAATTTATTTCAACTGAGTTTTAGACCTGTAGATATTAAATGCTGCAATTTGCTATGTTTTAATCCTAGGCTAGAAATCACCGATGTGCCTTTTATTGCCTAACTATGATGATTAACTTCTTTTGCTCATGGATTTATTAGGATATTTCTAGGTCTAAGGTTTTTTGCAACTACTCCAATTAAGTTGGACTTAACCCCTGGAATATCTCTGTCTCAAGTTGCCACCATGCTTGATTTGTTTGGGTATTTGATATCCTGTGTTTTATCTTATTACTATCTGTATGCTGATATATAGCAGGTATATGCGAAGATTTGTCATTAGATTTTTGTCTATTAAATATATGATTTCTCATGCTTTAGTTTTTATGGGCAGCCAAAATGCCATTCATCTTGAGGAGAAGGAAAAGAGGGAGAAGGAGCTGAGGAAACAGATCATTGAAGAAGCTGAGGAGTATATAATTGCTTTCTACGAGAAAAGAAAGCTTAATGTGGAGACCAACAAAACTACTAACAGAGAAAAGGAGAAGGTAAAAATTTTCCTAATGACTTCCCAATTTGCTAGAATTTTTTGTATTTTAAGTGGGTGCTAAATTTAGATATTGGAATTGTGTATGGAACAGTTATACTTAGCCAATCAAGAGAAATTCCATAAAGAAGCAGACAAACAGTACTGGAAAGCAATAGCGGAGCTCATTCCTCGCGAGGTTCCTAATATTGAGAAGAAGAGAGGCAAGAAGGATCAAGATAAGAAACCATCAATAACTGTCATCCAGGGCCCAAAGCCTGGAAAACCTACTGATCTTTCAAGGATGCGCCAGATACTTGTAAAGCTGAAACACACACCCCCACCTCACATGATGCCGCCTCCACCTGCACCTAAAAAGGACGCCAAAGATGGAAAGGATGTAAAAGAAGCGAAAACTGAAAAAGATGCCAAAGAAGGAGTAAAGGAGCCTGCTTCATCTGCTAAAGATGCCACTTCAATTGGTTCATCACAGCCTCCCAAAGAAGAGCTTCCTCCTACTGGCGAGCAAGCCGCCACAGATCCCGAGTCAACACCAACTGCCTAATTGCGTTACCTCTGTTGCACTAGCTTTTTCAACTTTGTATTTTCAACTTAGTATTTTCTATAATCTTTTCTGATTTTGTTCTCTTATTCCTTGTTTTTGTCCATCGATGGCCTATGATTGTCTCTTATATTTGTATGGGGATTTTACAGTGAGTTTTATTATTCTTTTTATGGGCATATTGCATAAACTGGGATTTTGATATTCTTAGATGAGCTTGTGTTTTCTTAAAGCTTGCTTGCTACTTCGCACGGAAAACAGTAGAAAATTGCCGTCGGGTGCGTGCAATTAAATTTTTTTTTTCCTTTTCTTTTTTTAATGAAACATTCTATTTCGCTTGTGAATGGCTGTATATTTAGCAAACTATTGGAAAGCCAATGAGATAATACGTGTTTTCCTCTTTATGTAAGAATATGGGACTAAATGGGAGTAAACGGGATCATACGTAAAAGAATCTCTATGGTTTCCTCTTTATGTAAGAATATGGGACTAAATGGGATAAGAGGGATCATACGTAAGGGAATCTCTATATTTAACGAAGATCTTGCATATTCTGATCGAGAAATAAAGTTCACTCAGAAAAAAATGGCATTGTCGTGGATTTATGTCGATTAATCTGAAAAAAGCTCGGCAAAATCTAACTTGAAAGGATTCGATCATCCATTTCTTTGAGTGGGGGGGCATGAATTGAACCCCATTGAACTTGCAGTCTTTCAGTTCTACCTTGGAACTAGGAAGAGAAGGTCATGAATGTGAAACCTAAATAATCACATATACAGAAAAATATCATATTCGGGAGATTAAACAACTCTATTCACATTAATATCTTTACTCTTATCTCCTCACCGACACACACCGCTTCATTCAGGGACGGGGCCTGAGTCCACAATTTTTTTAGTTACAGTGAATTTTTTTTAAACTCCACCAACTCTGGGAAGTTTTTCTTTGGTCTACCTAACTTTCGCGTCTGGCTTCGTCTGGAGAGCTATTGTCCACTAACAAAAAGTCAACGGCACCAAAAAAGTTTCTTTATCAACTAGGTACGAAATGCATCTGCTTTCCTTCTATTTTCCAATTTTTTTTCCAGCTCTTTTCATCATATATATATATATATAACAATTTCCATGCCATCACGATAACTTGACAAGCAAAAACTAAGTACAATAATAGTACAGAAAATGTACTTGCATCAACTTCGACAAAATTATAAATTCGCACTTCTATTGGGTAAAAACTGCTCACTTTCCCTAAAAATAAAAAAAAAAAGAATATATAGGTGTATGATTGAAATGGTGTACTGTGCATGATATAATTAATGAAATACATGAACATGTGCATCTTGAGAGCAAAATAACACTATTCTTCATCTAGGGGTTACCTCAGTGATTGTGACAGGAACAGAGCTCATCTGTTGGGTAGTAGAGTCAGCAGATGATCTTTTAGTTGAAGATGGTGGCCCACTAAGGCCCTCTGAACCTTGGAAGAAACCTGGTGGTGAAAGGAGCTTTTCATTAAGCCGGATGTTCTTCGACAGCATGTCAACGACCTGGCTCATGAGTGGCCTTCGGTTTGCTGCTCCCTGAGCGCAGAAAAAGGCAATTTTCATGTGCCTAATGACTTCCTGCTCTGGAAATTCCCCCATCTCTGGATCCACTAACTCGAGGTGTTTTCCTTCTTCGTGAAGCTGCCATGCCTATTGAACCAGACAATGATTGTCAGATACGTAATTGCCTATAATCTCTTACCATGAAAGAGCATGTTCATTACTTGGCAGAAATGTAAATTTTCTGATCGAGAAATCTGCTATATAATGAACATTCCACCACAATTATTCCATGGACTATCATATAAAATGAGCTGATGCAAAACAAGATTGCCAACAAGCTGGTGAATAAAAGAGCAATGTCTCTGAAGGTACCACGAAGAACATTGAAAATTTGGAAGAAAATAAACGCACCCATTCTAGTAGGAGCTTCTGCGTTTCTCCCAAGCTGGTTTTCACGGTGCTTCTTCCACTAATTATTTCAAGCACAAGAACCCCAAAACTGTATACATCAGCCTTCATTGTTAACTGGCCCCCAAATGCATATTCTGGTGCTAAATAACCACTGCACGAGGAGGAAGGAAAATTAGATTTTTTTTTTTTTCTTGCTTCACTTATGATGACATTTACTTGGACTAGAAAATACTGCAACTGTTATGCATGATTCCTACTATTTAACGACCTAAATGCATAATGATTCTCAATTTCAACCTTAACAAAGAGGAGGATACTTTTTTCTTTCTTTTGGGCAAGGCCAGTTTCAAGGTTCCAATAGACAAAAATCACAAATGGAAAATTTGTAGCAGGTGATTTTAAGTGGGAATAAAAAATTTTATTAACTCCTGACTAGAGTAAACTATAAGAAGTAACTTCGCCCCTTATCGACAAAAAACAGTCTCATTGGTTATGGAGATGAATGCCAACAAAATAATCATCAAATAGAAGTTAAGGACAATATACGTTGTTCCTGCTATTCTTGTGCTAATATGGGTGATGTTGTCTGGAAAGAGTTTAGCCAACCCAAAGTCTCCTATCTTCGGGTTAAAGTCTTTGTCAAGAAGTACATTACTAGCTTTGATGTCTCTATGCACAATATGGGGGACAAGTTCTTCATGAAGGAAAGCGAGGCCCCTGGCTATACCCAAGCAAATTGCAGATCTTTTTCTCCAGTCCAGTTTGATACATTGATTCCGTGGACCTGCAAAGATAAGCAAAACAAGTAATATCACCTTCCATTCCAATCCCACCATGTTCAGAAGTATCTGACAACTTTTTAATATATGTACCTAGCAATGCACGATCCAGGCTGTTATTTTCTACGTATTCATATACTAAAATCCGGTTAGTTCCTTGAACACAGCACCCTATCAGCTCAACAAGGTTTGGATGCCTAACTTTTGAAATAGTATCAATCTCATTCAAAAATTCCCGCACCCCTTGCTTTGATTGAGCAGCAAGAGTCTTCACAGCCACTTGCCTTCCACTCCTGAGAGTTCCCTATCAATATTATAAAAATAAAATAAAATAAGCAAAAGGCTTTATAAACTTGAGACAGACTATAAATATATATGGTCAGCTAGTTCAAGGAACAAAAAATGGCAAACAAGAGGATTAGTTAAAATGATGGTTTTTGCACATCAAAAGAATTTTTGTTCATGAGCTTAAAGCAAACGCATAATAGATAGCAATGTGAAAATCTCAAAATCTATATAGTGACAATTATATATCAAACCATGACTATCAAACTTACATAAGGAATAATGGGAATAAAAAAAGCAGCAGGTATGTAGTATTTCGAGTGGATTCAAAAAGTTAATGATATCAAGTTCAACAGTTTCCATTAGGCTAACACGTCAAACCATCTATAAATTATGTGCACCTTGTAAACAGTTCCAAAGCCGCCTCGTCCAATCTTATTAGTTGAATGGAAGTTATCTGTCGCTGATCTTAGTTCATCATACGAGATATAGTTAATATCACGAGTTGAATATCCTAGCAACATGAGAAATACACAATGTGAAAAAATTATAAACAGGAAGCCAAAAATATGGTGATGCATGATAAAGGTTAAAGAGGAAAATAAAAGTGAGAGTCACACAAAATATCCGGTAGCTGAAAGTACAATAAAACTTAGGTAACACAATTGCAGTTTACAACTTCACTAAATGTTACAAAATAATGTTTCGAAACAGCCATGATATTGTCAAAATCAAAGGCCAGCTTCAACTGTTGCATGTTAATTAACTCTTGATACAATCACAATACTAGTAAAAACCTCTCCACATTAGCCCCTTGCCACAACTACCAATATTATCCCTAAAACCCTCCACCTTAATCCCCAGAAAGGATCAAACACCCTTTCAGTTATCCGCAGGTAAAGAATATTAACATAGATGAACAAACTTGATACAGGTTACACATCAATTAGTTTCTAACTTATCTAGGACTAGCTTCTATCTGTCTCTGCTTATCAATTAGTGGCCTGTTCAGAAAATATGAACTTATACATATATTTACTACACAAAACTACAGCAGAATTGGCATTACCTATGTACGTGTAATTGTTTGTGTGTGAGAGAGTATTTTAAGACAGAGAAGTGATTAAGCTAGAACCTCTATAGTATGCAGTTCTTCTTTAATCGAGTTAAGCAAACTTCAAAACTACTGCAATAACATTCTTAAACAGGAGGAGAAATTCTCACCATCTGCATCCCCATAAGCCCTTCCAGCAGTCTCTTTTGTACCAAAACAGCAATACCTCATATCTGCCTTCAACTTATCTGCCGCTAACTTCCAGATCACATAGTCATGCCTTCCATAAATAAAACAGAAAGCCAAGGGAGAAAGTCAAAGATTCAATGTACTTAATTATACTTTGGTTGATAAGATTAGAACATTGAATAACCAGTCAACTTCCAAGAACAATTAATTCCACAATTAATAGCAATACACCAAAGTTGGCTTGCTGAACTCAGCTAAAGCCATTAAACAATTTATCACTACAACAATTCTATATATATATATATATATATATATATAATTACTTCAAAAATCTTGAAAAAACAAAAATAATTAAACAGATAGCTAATCTTTAATGAACGAATTAGTAATGCAACGAACAATTTAAAGTCGCAAAAAGAATCACAGGAAGTGAACTAATAATTGTAATTAAAAATTCTTAATTACCTCGTCTGCGATACAAAACTAGCTGATTAAGAGCTCTGAGTCCTCGCCTGTGGAAGGCAGTAGTTGTATATGTAAATTTCTCCTTATCGTTCTTATCTAATGCGCTGAAATGGAGAGCGAGAATTTGTTATCTTCTAATGTTTGAAACAGAGATTTTATATGTAAGATCGTCCTGACCCGGCTAAGAATGAGAATGGAGAAAGTCTGAGAGTTGTAATTTCTTACGGGCGAGCTTTTGTTTACTGTTTTGAGAAAGTGACCTTTTGCGTGGAAGCCAGACTAGATTGATATCCAACTAACCCAGCTGCCTGGAATCAAAGTCTAAACATTGTTCACACCCTATTTCTTAAGTATAATTACATAATTACATTTTAGTATTTTTGCTGACCATATTTTATTCTTGGAATTTAATGGATTTTTTTTTATAACATAATTAATAAAATCAATTATACTCGTTCAACGTGATTCGTTTCTTTTTTTTTTTTTAATTATGCCAATGTTAGGAAATAGAAATAAATAAAATGTAATTTAACTATTTAGAAATTAATCTGAATAATCATATGAGATTATACAAAAGCAATTTATTTGAAAAATATTTTTCAGACAACTCATTTTTCTATTAATTAATAAAATATAAAAAATTTATATATTATGAAACTAAAAATTTTGAAATTATATAAATGTTTATATTTTAAAATTTAATTGTTGGATATGAGAAAAAATATGTAAAAAATAATTATTTAATGTTTTAAAAACATTCTTTTAATTATCAATATTCTAATAATTTAAGATTTTATAATTTCTATATATTGAATTCAAAATTTTTTATTCCTGGTGCATATTTTATTCTTGGAATTTAATGGATTTTTTTTTATAACATAATTAATAAAATCAATTATACTCGTTCAACGTGATTCGTTTCTTTTTTTTTTTTTAATTATGCCAATGTTAGGAAATAGAAATAAATAAAATGTAATTTAACTATTTAGAAATTAATCTGAATAATCATATGAGATTATACAAAAGCAATTTATTTGAAAAATATTTTTCAGACAACTCATTTTTCTATTAATTAATAAAATATAAAAAATTTATATATTATGAAACTAAAAATTTTGAAATTATATAAATGTTTATATTTTAAAATTTAATTGTTGGATATGAGAAAAAATATGTAAAAAATAATTATTTAATGTTTTAAAAACATTCTTTTAATTATCAATATTCTAATAATTTAAGATTTTATAATTTCTATATATTGAATTCAAAATTTTTTATTCCTGGTGCATATTTTATTCTTGGAATTTAATGGATTTTTTTTTATAACATAATTAATAAAATCAATTATACTCGTTCAACGTGATTCGTTTCTTTTTTTTTTTTTAATTATGCCAATGTTAGGAAATAGAAATAAATAAAATGTAATTTAACTATTTAGAAATTAATCTGAATAATCATATGAGATTATACAAAAGCAATTTATTTGAAAAATATTTTTCAGACAACTCATTTTTCTATTAATTAATAAAATATAAAAAATTTATATATTATGAAACTAAAAATTTTGAAATTATATAAATGTTTATATTTTAAAATTTAATTGTTGGATATGAGAAAAAATATGTAAAAAATAATTATTTAATGTTTTAAAAACATTCTTTTAATTATCAATATTCTAATAATTTAAGATTTTATAATTTCTATATATTGAATTCAAAATTTTTTATTCCTGGTGTATAAATGAGAGATGAATCATATTATTTTAATAATTTTTTAACAACCTACTGATAAGAAGATTTAAGTCAGACAAACTACACAACCATTAAATAAGTTACCAGCGTCCTTTACACGAATTGTTTTTGGACGCAATTAGCGACAAAGAGGAGCTGAAATGTCAAATTTCAAAATGAATTTTTTAATATTCTGATAATGATTTTGTTATTAAAAAAAAAAAACGATATTTGCGCAGTTGAGCACTGATATCAGGAAATTTGGGTCATGAATGATTATCCTATTTCACTTCGTCAACTCTTATGTGATTCTGAGCATAATACATTCGGATACTTCGCCTTATAATTAGTGTTTACTTAATTTTGGGTTATACTTTTTAATCATTAAAATTAGAAAAAAATTTCACCATATAATATCAGGACCGAAACATAATATATATATATATATATATATATATATATATATATATAAACCAATCAGGTAGTATTTTAATTGGTCTTCTCATTTATGTGAGACTAATTAGGTGGTAGTATAATTGATTTCTTATTTATATAATGAGTGAGGTCTCGAGTTTAAATTTTCTCGACCACAGTTATTTTCACCGATTTGATGAATTAATGAAATGACTACCTTTATTATGTAGTCTCATTCATAAATGAATTTTTCCTATTTTTAGATCATTTATACCTCACATGCAAATTTCAGTGATGAGTTGGTTTTTATTATTTTATAAGTAGTATTATTCTTACATATTATCCTAGCAAATAATTATAACATTAAATTTTATTATAATTTTTTAAATTATTATTATTATTATTATAAAGAAACACATGTAATTTGAACAATTGGTCCACACACATGAATTAGAAACAGTATTAGACTCTAGATTGTCAACTTCCACGTTGTTATTTTTTATTTTAAACTTGTAATTAATAATGATAATTCATTTCAAACATGCCAAAGACTTCCAACTAAAATACATGGAGCTAAATGGAACACGAAATAATTAATTAGAAAAATACACAAAGTTGAAAATATTTTAACATTTCTCAGTGGGTCGTGACTAACAGACAAAGAAGTTAGACAAAAATTTGTTATTCAAATTCTGAAAACTAGCGTTCTCATTAATCTGACTAATATCTTTATTCTACTGAATCAATTACCCCACGGTCGGAATAGTAAATAAAAACAAAATAAAAATCTATTTTTCAGATCCGTACTTACTAAAAAGGTAAAAAATGTTAGAGAATCGTTATAAGCTTAATTTTATTTGTAAATCCGGATAATGGGAGAAATAATTTTATTTTTAAAATATATTCCGAACTAAACCTGTAGCTATGCTTAGGATCGAATCTTAATAAAAACCTATATTTTATTCCACACCATAAGCAATTGATCTGCAACACATTTGCAAAATAATTGAGCTTGAAACTCTATCCTATTTAAACAATATTTTATTGTAAAAATTTTCAAGTGCACGTATGTATGTATATATTCATGAGAGACCAACTAAAGTAAAACTATATTATGAATATATCTTTTTTTTTTCGAATAATATTCACTGAATGAATGAAATTTTTATGGTCGAAATAATTCAAATTTCAAATTTCTAAAAAATGTGAAAAGGATAATTGTATCATATTTAATCCGTCCTGAGTGAGGTTATTAAAATATCACTTGACTTCTGTGTTAAACTACAACGTAGAGTAATAAAATTTGAATGGTTAAGGATGATTCATTTGGAAAGCAATTGTTTGTGATGTAGATAATTGAAAGCAACAGCTCTGCAAAATAATTCATATTGGCCAACAAAACATACCCACGTGTACAATTGCATATACATACTTGTTTCATAAGTTAAACTTTCTGGAAACATAAATTGACCTTCGGTGACATCAATTGTCCTAGTGCTCTATTTTTCCAAGATATCAATTTGGATCTATCTAAGAATTATCAGCATCGTAGTATAAAAAAATGTATATTTGATCAACTTTTTTGACATGATTGTGCATTTGACAAACAATAGGAAAGGACTAATTGCTGCTGGTATATAGGAAATGGTGGGACTGCTTTTGACCGCGGATGATAAAATAATTCTTGTATTGGATTGCACGTTCAACGAATTAAAATAATACAATTATCATCTTAATTTGAATTTAAAATTTCTTTTTTTTTTCACAAAAAAAAAAATTAATCAGATCACATCGGTAAGTAAATTTTTTTTCCGATCAAATACGATAATGCAATTGCAAGCTTTTGTCGGGGTATTCTTTGAGGCTTTTCATTTTTAGTGTTTTGCATATTCACATGATTTGACTAAATTGATTTAACGTCATTAAGTAATTGGATTGCCCAAATCAAACTATGACTTCAGAAAAAATACTTCTATTGATGATTCCTAAAATAAAATAAAATAAATACTAAATGCAATTAATATTTACTTCCATATTATTATTATTGTTTTTTTTTACCGCTCAAATGGATAAAAAATATTATTATGATTCCAATTTTTATTATTAATTGAGATGATTGAAATAATTTGATAAATTGTACAATAACCTTTCACTCTTAATATTAATAAGAAAAACAAATAAAATAAATTTGATTGCTATGATTTTAAAATGTTGATGGTTATATTTTGATTTAGAAAACATATATAAAAACAGAAACCTGATTTATCAAACTCATAATATTATTTTGAATTTATAATTTAGAAATCAAAATTTAAAACAAAGGGTTATCTTAATGTATAATCGGTTCGAATATAATTTTTTAAAAAACCCTATTTTTATATAGATTTGGTTCAAGACAACTCCCTGCAATTCCCCTTCCAGTGACATGACAGAAAAAAAGGGAGCAGAAAAAAAAAAAAAAGGGAAAGAAAAAAGAAAAACAGTGAGGTGAAGATGGAATGCCAAACCCGAAGAAACCAAGCAAGCAGACTCTTTGTCTTGAAGAAACATCATCTCAGTAATAAACAAATACTAAAATATAAAGGCAGTGGTGACGACTGACGCCAAAGAATTCTCTTCTTTCGACGCCACCAGCAAACAACACCTGGAATCTGATTTCTATCGCACCAAAAACCCTAAAAAGCCAAATCCAAAATCACCTCTCCCCAAATTTCATTTCTAAATTTCCCTTAACCCATTCACAGTCACACCCACACCCACGCTAACCCCACTCTCTCTCTTTCTACAGTGTTACCTGTCGCCCTCAGTTGCGACTTTTGCACCCACTTAGATTCATTTAACCTTTCTCTCTCTCTGTCTCTCTCTCTCTCTCTATATATATATAGCGGTTAGGGTTTTATTTGGCAAATGAATAATCAACAACAGCAGCAAGTGGGTTCCGGGGGTAATAAGGACCACGAGGAGGAGAGTGTGGGCCAGTCTCTGGAAATAGTGGCCAAGGCGGCCGGCTCGGAGAAGCCCGAGCCAGTTAGTAGCGAGGAAGAGAGTGTTGAGAAACCCGACGACCCAATGGAGGAGGACTCAATGAGTCCTGCTACTGTGTTTTGTATCAGGCTGAAACAACCTCGCTCCAATTTGCAACATAAGATGAGCGTGCCCGAGCTTTGTCGCAATTTTAGGTAAATTTGATTCACTGTGACAATTTTATCTCCTTCTTTTATTAGCCAATAGAATTACTGCTTTTGTGAAATTTGATGGGGTCCAATGTATATTAGTAGTTGCTGGTCAAATTCTGAGCTTTGATTAGAAAATTTAAGCTATTTCTCACTGGAAATTTTGTTTCGTTACCACAACTTGAGCTGTGTAGGATTCCTTTGGTGATCGAAGTTGAAAACACCAGCAGATTTTGTTCGTCCTTACTCTTAGTGTATTAAGGCTAAGAGTAAGTGAGGAGCTTCAAGACAAATCCTGCGGTTCCCTTAACATTGCAGTTATATAATGGCAATGGATAAGAGGTTTTACATGCTAGAAAGTTTTAATTTTTCTTCAAAACTCAGATTTCTTTTGCTTTCTAGGTTATGAGACAGCATGTATTTTAGTTTTAGAGAGTGGTGACTGTTACCATTTTTAGTCTTATTTCAGGGTTTTTTTCAGTGTTGTAGATATCATAACTTTGTCTGATATTTCTTATCATTATTATTTGTTATTATAAATTATTCAATGGTCCTATTAGTATGAAATTTTTTATTTGGCTGTATATCTGTCTTATGACTTATGTTGCTCATCAGCTCATGTTAAAATGAGTCAGATGTTTTCTGTTGAGTGTTTTGCTCATATTTTGTTTATCATACAAGTTTAATGATCTTTGTAACATTTTTCTCTGATCCCTATGTTTGTCTTTTCAGTGCCGTTGCTTGGTGTGGGAAGTTGAATGCAATAGCTTGTGCATCAGAAACTTGTGCGAGAATTCCATGGTAAAGTGGCTTTTTTTTGTTCTTTGAACTGCCAACATAATTCAGCCAAAAATGAGAGAGCTTTTTGCTGGCTTAAGTTGCAAGTTGGAATTCTTCCACCAGCATGCAAATGTGCTGAAAAGCTGATGCTAAAATGCCCCTTCAAGTGAACATCATGTTATGTGCGATTTAACTCCCTGGATAGTTATTTATCCTTTTTAATATGTGAAAACATCTAAACTTGTTAAAAAGTAAATCTTTTAATGAGAGTCAATAACTAATGGGCGCCTGTAAGATTTCTGGATCTACTTAATTTGGCCATAAAAGAAATAATATTGAACCCAAGATGAATGCAAACCTCTGTTTTAATTCCCTTTTTTTTTGTCTTCATGAAACCATTCTAATCAAGTATTTATTCATGTAGCTCCAATGCAAATCCACCATTCTGGATCCCCATACACATTGTTATCCCTGAGAGACCAACTGAATGTGCAGTTTTTAATGTTATAGCAGGTAGTTTGATGCAGCTTGCTGCTTTTACTGGTTCATTCAGTTTTTAGAATTGATAAAAATCAATTTAATAATTTTTGTTTCAATGCCTTATTTTCTATCTTTGTTGGATTTTAATTTTCCAAATCTTGAGCCACTCCATTGACTTCCTTGCAGATTCTCCTCGTGATTCTGTCCAGTTTATTGAATGGTCCCCTACTTCTTGCCCTCGTGCGTTGCTAATAGCTAATTTCCATGGAAGGATAACTATATGGACTCAACCTTCTCAAGTAAGCTACCTTGCTGCATTGTTTTCATCAAACGTATAAGTAGAGGCCTTCTTCCTCTCACAAGCTTGTAATGGTGATTTTCGTGTTTTACTCAACTGTAATTATATTAGCTGGCGCTCTATTAGTAATATATTTTCTCCTCCTCCATATACTACTGGTTATAATTTGCTTATAGATTGTTCAAATTCTTACTTGGCTTACAGCACATCTTTTAATGCAGGGTGCAGCAAATTTAGTACGTGATGCTAGCTGCTGGCAGCGTGAACATGAATGGCGTCAGGATATTGCAGTTGTTACCAAGTGGCTATCTGGAGTCTCTCCGGTATGTATATTATTAGCTTTTGTCTGATTCTGAAATTAATGTTGTACTTTGGCTCTGTATTTATGATATTGTTTTGTGCTTGAGGTGCTAACTTCACATTTATCTGATGTCTTATTTTATGATGATTTTGAATAGCTGTCCTGTCCTGAATTCAAGTTGATTATGTTTCGCCCATCTTGTGTTTATGTTGTTGGATAAGCTTTTGATGAGCAATGGTTCCTTTAATTCCTCTTTAAACTTTGGGCCATGGTGGTGACGTGATATTCTCTGCTAGATTCTTTTCACTTGCGTATGATTCTCTTGGGAGGATTTATTTCCCTTTATTTGTTTAACTGCATTGTTCAAAACACTGTTCTTGTGGTGATTTAATTGTATTGTCCCAAGTTCCATTAGTATTATGTGCATTTTGATTATTGTTTGACCTCTATTAAAAAAAATCAGTATAGGTGGCTTTCATCAAAATCCAGCAGTTCTACAAATTCAAAGTCAACATTTGAGGAAAAATTCCTTTCACAGCAGTCTCAAACTTCAGGTTTGTGTCTGAGAGGTGTTTTTCATAAGCTTGTGTTGAAGCTCTATTCCTTGTTTTCTGTTATTGAAATGTGAAGTGTAAGCCCATTCTCTGAATATCAGCTTTTCAACCTGGTGATTCGAATCATATTTTTCATTGTTTTGAACATGAATGGTCATACTATTTCCAGAAATAGGAGATTTCAGAATTCTTTATTTAATAGTGTGTGGCTGCAATTACTGCAAATGATTATTTTTCCTTCACATTAACGGATTCCATGGTGTAACTGTGGGAAGAGAGAGAGAACTTAATGAATGGTTTTTTCATAGAAATAATTGTAATCATGCATGAAATTTATTGATTATATGAAAGCCTGCATTGGCATAAGACTTGTTGCAAATTTTGCATGTACAACGAATATATTCAAACAGCACCATCACTGATCTAGTATCTGGTTTTATTTCAGCTAGGTGGCCCAATTTCCTGTGTGTATGTTCTGTTTTTTCATCAGGATCTGTGCAGCTTCATTGGTCTCAGTGGCCTCCTAGTCAGAATAATGCAACACCAAAGTGGTTTTCCACAAGCAAAGGACTCTTGGGTGCTGGGCCTAGTGGGATTATGGCTGCTGATGCTATTGTAACAGATAGTGGTGCCATGCATGTTGCTGGTGTTCCGATTGTGAACCCCTCTACTGTTGTTGTTTGGGAGGTTACTCCTGGTCCTGGACCTGGATTTCAAGCAATTGCAAAGACTAGTACCAGCAACGGGGTCCCACCTTCTCTCAATCCACCTACATGGTCAGGTTTTGCTCCTTTAGCTGCATATTTATTCAGCTGGCAAGAGTATCTGATATCTGAAGCAAAGCATGGGAAAAAGCAAACAGATCAAGATTTCAGTGACGCTGTATCACTTCACTGTTCACCTGTTTCAAATTTTTCTGCATATGTTAGCCCTGAAGCTGCAGCTCAATCTGCGGCAACCACAACTTGGGGCTCTGGTGTTACTGCAGTTGCTTTTGATCCAACTCGTGGTGGTTCTGTGATAGCTGTTGTGATAGTTGAGGGTATGTACAGCATTCTGACTTCAAATTTGGTCCTTTAATAAAATGTCATTTCATGTGCTCTTTTCTCTTCTTTATTTATTTTTTCTTCTGAATTAATAATCTACATAGATATACCTAGATTTTGCTTCACAACTAGGAAAAGAATGGTATTGGCCTAAATTTCATGTTTCATTTGGATAAATCTTTTCCAGCCTATATATGCTTTTAGGATATTAATAATTTGTTTCACTGTGCAGGGCAGTATATGTCTCCTTATGATCCAGATGAAGGTCCTTCAATCACGGGATGGAGAGTTCAGCGTTGGGAATCGTCTCTTCAGCCTGTTGTTCTTCATCAAATATTTGGAAATCCTACTTCGAGTTTTGGTGGGCAGGCACCTATGCAAACTGTATGGGTCTCCAAAGTTGATACTAGCATACATCCGACAAATGATTTCAAAAATCACCAAGCAGTTGCAGCTGGGCCTACTTCTGATGTGAGAAAGACATCTGATTCTGGAGTTGAGAAGGCTAAGAGTCTCACTTTTGATCCCTTTGATCTGCCAAGTGATGTTAGATCACTTGCTCGAATTGTTTATTCTGCTCATGGTGGTGAGATTGCTATTGCTTTTCTACGGGGTGGAGTCCACATCTTCTCTGGGCCCAACTTTGCTCTTGTTGATAGCTATCAGATTAATGTTGGATCTGCCATTGCTGCTCCTGCATTTTCTTCCACAAGCTGCTGCTCTGCTTCAGTTTGGCATGATGCTAGCAAGGACCGAACCATATTGAAGATAATTCGTGTTCTCCCCCCAGCTGTTCCTAGCAGTCAGGTGAAGGCTAACTCATCGACCTGGGAAAGAGCAATTGCTGAGAGGTACTTAGAGTAGTTAGTGTATGTCTGTCAGAAGTTACATGAGTAGTCTAAATATAAATGCTAGATCTTTTTTGTGGATTAATTCTGATTTTGCATTCGTCAGAGCAGGTTTTGGTGGAGCCTATTGGTAGGCGTTGATTGGTGGGATGCTGTTGGCTGCACGCAGAGTGCTGCTGAGGACGGCATTGGTATGAATATTTTTGTTTTATGTGGGTGTGGGTAATAATAATAGAAGTGGGCAGGATTGTGAAAGCTGGATGCTTTAGCTTTATCCTGTGTTCACAGGGATAATGGATAGGAAATAAAGTAAAGGAGAGGATTAGTGTATCTTCATTTCTTACTGATTCTGTTCTCCTTTTACAACTTGCATAATAAGCATTTTTCTCCTGTGTATTTTTTCTTTCTCCTTTTGTTTCTTGTGCATTAATATCAAATTTACCTCCCTTCCTTTCAGTTTCACTGAACAGTGTTATCGCGGTCTTGGATGCGGATTTTCATTCTCTTCCTTCCACTCAGCATCGGCAACAATATGGTCCTGTATGTTCCTCTGGAATTTTCATCTTAACACCATATTATATTTTATCTTGTAATAGTCAGTTTAATTATGACATCTTGAATTAAATTGGTGACAAAGGAGCCTGTCACTGCATTCTCTTGAACCATCACCACCTCTAGATGTTATTGTTATTTGTTTTGGAACAGTATCTTATGATTTTCACTGTCCCAGTTAATAATGTGAGATAAGTGTCTTTATTTTGCTTTAAATGGATTTGCAATATATATTTTTGAATGCTCCTTGGTGTGATGTTGATCTTGGGCTTTTGGGTCTAAAACTTGGCTGTTGGCTATCTTAATTTTTCTTTTTTTGATTTGATCATTCCTGTACTAGTTATTAAACCATCAGTTGCCATCCACATTGATCTTCTGTCACGTGAATGCCACTATATTCTTTACCTACAAAAACTCGTGCATTATAATTACATGTGCTGTTAGGATGAAACTTATTTGGTTGACTAGATGTGATTTGTATGGTGCAGAGCCTAGACAGAATAAAGTGCAGGCTTCTGGAAGGTACAAATGCTCAGGAGGTTAGGGCAATGGTTTTAGATATGCAAGCAAGATTGCTTCTTGATATGCTGGGCAAAGGCATTGAATCAGCTTTGATAAATCCTTCAGCTCTAGTGCCTGAACCATGGCAGGCTTCTGGGGAGACATTATCAAGCATTGATCCAGAAGCCATGGCTGTTGAACCGAACCTTGTTCCAAGTATCCAGGTTTGCTTTTGGCTCTTTACGGACTTCCTTTTCTGATGTTTCAAGTACTGAAAGTTGAGATAGTGAAGATTCTCTGATGCTACTAATTTGGGTTAATTTGTAGTGTGAATGTTGCATATAATGTAACAAGTCTTTGCATTGCTACTGCATTTTTTCGTTCTCTCCTTTTTCACTTTCTGAAGATATAACTACTGTTATGGGTTGTGAAGTATGGAATATGAACTGGTCTTTATCATTGACTGAGGTGGTGATGTACCCACTGTCTCAAAATGTTCTATTTTTGTTTGTCTTCTCAAACTTGATGATGTGATGCAGGCCTATGTTGATGCAGTTCTTGATCTAGCTTCACATTTTATCACACGTTTACGGCGTTATGCAAGTTTCTGTCGCACATTGGCGAGTCATGCAGTTACTGCTGGAACTGGCAGTAATCGCAGTGTGGTGACTAGTCCCACCCAAAGTTCAGCATCTCCTGCAGCAAGTCAGGGTCTGTATGCTTTGGTGCCTTGTATTTCAATACCACAAAATAAAGATAGGAAAATGAATAAATGAACTGCCAACTTAATAAAATAAATAAGTGAGAAAACTTCCATTCTCTTTCTCATTTTGATTAACTTAGGATGTCCTCTAATAGTGATACTATGCTTTCCAGGTGGTCAAAATGGTACTACAAGTTCTACAGGAAGTACTCAGATGCAAGCTTGGGTACAAGGTGCTATTGCTAAGATTAGTAGCACAAGTGATGGAGTGTCCAATTCAACTCCAAATCCCATAAGTGGCCCATCTTCCTTCATGCCAATAAGCATCAATACTGGAACTTTTCCTGGAACACCAGCTGTTAGGCTTATTGGTGACTGCCATTTCCTTCATAGATTATGTCAACTTTTGCTTTTCTGTTATTTCTTTCGGCGAACACAACAACTCCCCCGTTTTATTGGGGGTGCACAGAGAAATCCAGATTCAAATATGCAAAAACCTCAGCCTGGTGCTCCTGGCAAGGTGGAGGAAGGCAACTCTGTTTCTTCTAAACTGGCTCCAACAATGGTAAGATCAGATGAAGGTCAGGCTGCTCGAGGTGCTCAGCTTGTACCTGGAGTGAAAGGAGCTGAAGATGGACCTGCCGGGCGGTCAAGATTGGGTTCGGGCAATGCTGGTCAAGGATACACTTTTGAGGAGGTATAAAGGGGTTGCTCTACTTCTACGTTTACCATATTGCTTTGGAGTTTTTATTTTCTTATCTTGCTAAAGACCCATTTCATCATTTCTAAGCTGAGGTTTGGGCATTGCAGAACATTTGGATGGGACATAGCTGCTAAGGATCTGATTAGTTTACCCTAGTTTGAAGCTTCATGTGCTGGTTTTTTGCAGGTGAGGGTCCTTTTCCTCATACTCATGGATCTTTGTCGGCGGACATCTGCTCTGGCACATCCATTGCCAGTTTCTCAAGTGGGAAGCGGCAACATCCAGGTGCGGCTGCATTATATTGATGGGAATTATACTGTATTGCCAGAGGTTGTAGAAGCATCCCTTGGCCCACATATGCAGGTATCCATGTTTATGATTTAATTTAGACAAAAGCCATGGATTTTCAGGGAGCAAATGAGATTTGCTCGCTCTTATTTAGATTTGGTTCTAAGTGTTAACTCGATCTGGTAAAATTGATCTTTCTGTTTCTATAAATGGGAATACACAGAACATGCCCCGCCCCAGAGGTGCAGATGCTGCTGGGCTATTGCTCCGTGAACTAGAACTCCATCCTCCATCTGAAGAATGGCACAGGCGAAATATGTTTGGTGGCCCCTGGTCTGATTTAGAGGATACGAGTTCTGCTGATGATACTCCTAGGCAGAGTAGCTACACAGATTCCCTTGATTTCAGCTCGTTGGAAAATTGTGATGTGTATTGTGGTGTCAATGGCCTATGGCCAAAGAAGCGCAGAATGTCTGAAAGAGATGCAGCTTTTGGCTTGAATACCTCTGTTGGCCTGGGAGCATACCTTGGGATTATGGGATCTCGAAGAGATGTTGTTACTGCAGTGTGGAAGACTGGTCTTGAAGGGGTTTGGTACAAGGTCAGTCCCATTTTTTCTTCCTGGTGTCGTCTTGTTCCTTTTTTCCTTCGATTGATTGTAGGCTCTTTTTATGTTTGCTTGTCTACTTTTGCTGTTTGGTAACTTTTGCTTGAGCTCAACTGAATAAGAACTGCAGCATTCGCAAGTTTCATATCTAGTACCTGAAATTATGTAATAAATTCGTGTTAAAGTTCTTATCCAAAATAAGTTGCTGCTAGTAGCTACTTATGAATCTTGTTTCTGATATTCTATATCCAATTCCAAATTCACCACAAGATGCCCGAAAAAGCAAAATTCAAACAACTCATTTATAGTCTCTGCATCATCAATGATCTCTTTTTCTTTACTCCTTTTTGTACTGCTTCTCTTAAATTATTTACCTTTTCTACCTTCATTTGAATTTCTATGTAGCATGTGTGAAGTATTTGTCATCTACGTTCAATACTTATTCTATTACTATCCAGTCTATGCACCTGCTTGTGGTCTCTAATTGTTTTTCCTACTCTTATGATGTTGATCAATTTTGGTGCAGTGCATAAGATGTCTCCGGCAGACTTCAGCTTTTGCTTCCCCAGGGGCTACAAGTCCACCGAATCAAAATGAGCGGGAGGCATGGTGGATCAGTCGTTGGGCCTATGGCTGTCCTATGTGCGGTGGAACGTGGGTTCGAGTTGTATAGACGAGATTGTTGATTGTGCTTTAATTAAAAATGTGGGTTCATTCTCCACTCTCACATCAAAACAAATTCTTGACTTGTGTACATATGAAAAAAAAAAAAAAAAAGGGGTTTTCATAATGTTGGGCCTTCTTGTCTGATTGGTGATGATGCAGCAGATCGACATGTTCTATGGATATTTCTAGGACAGGCATGCAATGCGAGACACATCGGACAGGCATTATGAGAAGTCCCGCGCGATATAAAATGTGTTTGGGTCGGCAGTTGCTGGTTGGAATTTGCAAGTGATGATGATTTACAAGTTCAGAATTTCGGTGGAATTCCAAGTTCGGTTCAGGAAATAATTAGTTTTTTGTACAGTTATTGTCGTTTATTGTACCATAACTCCATCCCTTTCATTGAGAAGCGGTTGTGTATTATAGAAAATGAAAGATTTAGCGAGGTTAGCATAGCATGTGTAGGTTGAGTAAACAAACGCAATTTTGCATTACGCTTGAGAAATTGTTCTACTATATAGCCTGCTGAAGTTTATGATCTAGCTACACAATTATGTTGAGGCTTGACATAAGGCCTGCTCCTATCAACGAGTATAACGATTGATCAAACGACCGGACATTCGTCCTCTCCCTCAATACTGTCTTTTTTTTTTTTTTTTGTCCTTTTCTATTTGCTCCATGGATGATAAAACATTAAAACAATCCATTGTTAGAAGCTTGTCGTTTCAAATTCAATGTTTAAACGACTGGGGTGTCCAGGCTCCGGGTTGGAGCAACGCGAAACGACTTATTTTTTCAAATAAGAATTTGTTTGGGCCTGTTATCACTATATTTTCCTCAAAAACGACAATTAACTACATCGTCGTTTAACTTACTGATTTGGGGAGAGTAGTGGGACCGTTAGAGACTAGGAGTATGTTCTTAACACCTTCTTCGACTTACTTTCCAGCTTCTGCATCTCCGGTCACCATTCCTCCTCTCCTCCAAATTTCTCATACAATTGTTTAATCAACCATTCAGTTTCAAAATCCCACTGTGAACGAGGGAGAGAAGAATCATGAGCACAACGCAGGGGACGCACTCGCTAGCCTTCCGTGTTATGAGGCTATGCAAGCCTTCATTTCACGTTGACGCTCCACTCCGTGTGGACCCGGCCGATCTCATTGTCGGCGAGGATATCTTCGACGATCCCATTGCAGCCTCACGGCTTCCTCCTCTTATTGACGGCCAGGTTTCCAACCTCACCGACACATCCGATCTCACCTATCGCACCAGATTCCTCCTCCAACACCCTTCCGATTCATTTGGTCTCACTGGTCTCCTCGTTCTCCCTCAAGCCTTTGGGTATAGTATCATATAATGTTCTCATTCTTAATTTACTTTTTTTTTTTTTTTTTTTTTTTTGGATGGCTAATTTAATTCTTTTTTTCAGGGCTATATATTTGGGGGAGACATTTTGCAGCTATATTAGCATCAATAATAGTTCTAATTTTGAAGTTAGGGATGTTATAATCAAGGTGAGTTCAGTTTTTAGTATGTTCTATCTTTTATCAACTCAGTTGATAATTAAGTTTGTCTTTAAATGTAGGCAGAAATCCAAACAGAGAGGCAGAGGATCCTGCTACTAGATACTTCAAAAACGCCTGTAGAGACAATACGTGCTGGAGGACGTTACGATTTCATTGTGGAACACGATGTGAAGGAACTTGGAGCTCATACGTATGTTGAATCTATTTCGTGGTGAATGTAAGTGGATTCAGATGTTATTAATTGCAAAGTTCTTTCTAATTTGGGTGTTATGTGGCATTACAATCTTTAGGTTGGTCTGCACTGCTCTTTACAATGATGGTGATGGTGAGAGGAAATATCTTCCGCAGTTTTTCAAGTTTATTGTCGCTAATCCACTTTCAGTTAGAACAAAGGTACAGTACGTTACTCACAGTGCTTGGCATGTATAATTTGCTTACTGTTGATAAAATTTATTCTGCAAATGGAATCATCTTGATCAAAATGACTACATATAATTAACACCAAAAGTACCATTATTTCCTGGTGTAGCATTTTTCATTCTCCATCAGTTTGATTTAAAATAAACTCCCAGTCTAATTACCTTTTTTTTTTTATTATTGTGCAGGTCCGTGTTGTCAAGGTATGTTCAGCTTGACTACATTTTGTATTGTAAGTTTTTGATCCTTTTCATAGAAAAATGCTGATATTTTTAGATTTCACTAATGAAGATTGTATGTAAATGTTATTAACAACGAAGTTAGCCATTACAATTAGATTTCCCTATTTTGATATGTTTTCATTGTTTAGATCTTGGTAATCTTGCCTGTTTTCGAAGTTGAAATTGATCCTTTTTTCTGTTCTCTTAAATTCCCTCTTTTTCCTCATAAATAAAGGAAAAAAATAAGACGAAGAAGAAGAAGCCCAAGTGCTGGCTAAGCAGTGAGGCAATGATTAAGAATAATGTATGCATCATATAGCTGGCTAGAATGCATATTTTTATTTTGGGTATAAAATCTGTAGATATAGATAATAGGAGGGGGGAAGTCCATCAGTGCAATGTTTGGTTTTGTAAATGTTAATCTTTGACAAGTGCAGCTAGGTTTAGCTTCATTGAATATTTCACTGGACTTTTATGCTACTCTTGACCTAAGATGAATTAACAATGTTGTTTTAAGTTATGTAGCGTTCCCAAGCAGCATCACTTGAGCTCATTGTCCCTTACTGCTTTTAACTGTTTAGCATTGTCATGATTCAATGATTCCTTAGTAGAATTTGTATAAGTATATTGACATCCATTTCAATTCTGTATCATAAGTTATCAAGTTTTCCTAAACCACTTTGGCACTCATTCTATTTTATTAATCCATGCTGTAACTGCTGCATCTTCCATCTCAGGAAACTACATATTTAGAGGCATGTATTGAAAATCATACAAAAACAAGCCTTTATATGGACCAAGTTGAGTTTGAGCCAGCTCAGTATTGGAATGCACAAATACTGAAAGCTGATGACAACCAATCTGAGAAAGATTCTCATACCAGGTTTGTATGGTCATAATTTTTGGGATAGGTACTATCAATTTAGCATGTTCTTCTTATTATACTTCATTTTGACTAATTTCATTTGGTCATATATCTTCTGTAATTATTATTGCAATTGATCTTACGTCATTTGTATTTTGCTCATCATCATATGTTGACAGGGAGACATTCAAGACTCCTATCCTCATTAGATCTGGTGGAGGGATCCGCAACTATCTTTATCAATTAAGATTTTCATCAAATGGTTCTGCTCAGAGTAATGTTCTTGGCAAGCTTCAAATAACATGGCGTACAAATTTAGGTGAACCTGGTCGACTGCAGACACAACAAATTCTTGGCAATGTAAGTTTGTCTCTGTATTTATAAAAACGAGGAAGCATCATCTCTGTGTTGACATATCCTACACACACTTACAATACTTTTTAACATATCCATTTATTGTATAATTCCAATATGTTCTTTTTGTTGCTTAATTGATGACTTACACGCGTAATTACAGTTAGAACAAAGTTATGGCTTCCCCTTTTCAGTTCATTGTATAGGAGCCAAATAGGACATGCAATATTGCAATTTACTGAATATTTTTGGTAGCTTGCTCATATTATCATGTTCTATTGTCCTGCCTGCCTGTGCAAGCATCAAACATCAAAACAAATTGGATATTGTTGTACTTAGTCTCTATAACTTCCTTCTACAGCCCATAACACAGAAAGAGGTCGAGTTGAGTGTTGTGGAGGTTCCATCTGTCATCAACTTGGATAAACCCTTTTCGGTAATTGCATTTCAATTTATACATTCTCTTGCATTTGAATAAAACATTCCAAATGCAAGGTTTAGATGATTGACTTTTTAGTTCAAATTGACAAAGATTTGGACTGTTGAAAGATGAGAATGAAAACATATTTCCATTGTCCATTGGGAACTGAATCCCTCAGTTTTATGCAGGTGCACTTGAAACTCAAAAACCATACAGAGAGAGAATTGGGCCCCTTCGAGGTTTGGTTATCACAAAATGATTCACTAGATGAGAAGGCTGTTATGATCAATGGCCTTCAGTCTTTGGTAATACTTTTAAATTGGTTTCAAGCATCTCCTTTGCTAAATAATTACACAGATTCTAGTTGAAGGCATTTTGTTGCTATAAACAATGCTGATGCCTGATTGCTGAATTTAAAAATCTACTTAATATTTTGCAATAGCTATCACACATATGAACTGCATGCTTATAGTGAACCCCAGTTTTATTTCAAACTGGGTTTGTGTCCTCAAATTTGTTGTGACATTTAGATTTAACTTTAGGGCTAGGAAAAGCGTTAACTTACAATATTCCTGTTAAAATGTTTGACTCTTCAAGAATGATTAGGATGAGTACATGGTCTAATTTGATTAAAGCATGTTGGGAACAGGGACTGTTATGAAGAAACTTACACATTGGAATAATTATTTTCTAACTATACAGAAGGGTCTTAACTTTTTGTATTGCTGATATGCGGATATGACATCTGTGCACAGGAGTTACAAGAATTGGGGGCATTGGGAACCACTGATTTCCACCTGGTATGAAGAAATCCGACCCTTACCTTCCAAATCAATTCATTTTTTGTATTATGGTTGAATATAATTTATTTGCAACTAAAAAATTCCATCACTTTATGATGCTGATTGCTGAGAATGGAAAACTTGTGTAAGATTTTGAATGTATAGGTTTTGGCCTAAAAATTAGTAGGAAAGGTTTAGAAAATTATTTGTGAAATTAATTATTGCCAGCAATATGGTAACTGATGCAATGTTTTTCTTTATTCTAATATTTGACCCTTATCATCATTGAGGTTTGTTGATGGTAGAGATCAAGTGTGATTTCTTTATGCCGCTTTCATTTCTGCAGAACCTGATTGCTATTAAACTTGGAGTCCAGAAAATAACAGGCATTACAGTGTTCGACAAAAAAGAGAAGAAAACTTATGACCCGTTGCCTGATTTAGAGGTTGGTTTCTAGAGTAGTTTACTTGTTTTGGATATCACTAGCATTTTTTGAATGCCATATGTTGATTTTTACTGGTCTTCTATGTAAAATTGGACGTTCTAGGATTTAAATCCTGCAGGTTCTCATTTAATTCCGATTCTTGCAGATTTTTGTGGACGTAGATTGATCTATTTGTTGCCTCTGAACTGGTTTCATCCATGGAGCCAAAGGTGTTGATAAATCGAAGTGCATACTTGGATATTGGAATATGCTTTTTTTTTTTTTTGCTGAAGTTGGGAAAAGTACTGAACTAGCTTGTTTAAATGGTCTCTCTTAAATTTTATATATATATATATATATATATATATATATTTTAATCCAAGCAAATCAAAGTGAATGATTTTAGATTTTACATAATGCTTTAAAGAAAGAATATCGTATCTGTGTCTATAAAGAAATATTAACAGGAGAGAGGGAGAGAGGGAGAAGAGATGCTCAAATGATAAACTTGAATTACCAAAGCATGATTACAAAGAAAAGATAAAGTCGAATTTTGAAAAGCATCAGAAAATATAAACAAGATTCAGAAAGAGAGACAAAGTAAAACGAAGACAGTATAATTAATTCTAGGTCAGGCTGTTTATCCCGATTTGATTAGTTAAGCGCAAAGCATTTAGACTTGAGAACCACTGAGAGCCCAATTGGCTTCACTGCCAACACGAGGCATGGTGCTTATCCTTGACTGACTATCAACCTTGAAATTAGCTCCGCACATTACTCCTTCACTATCAATTCTTGGCATTGCCTTCATTTTGCTCTTTGGATGCTCAAAACTCATCAACCCTTGTTCACTATGGAACATGCACCCTTTTGGAAATGGTGCAAATGACTTTGCACAGCTTCCTTTTATGCCCTCCAAGTTGTCAGATATTACAACAGAACCATCACCTGCAATTCCCCAGTACATTTCCACCCCTTCTTCTGCACCCTGAACCAAACAAGACATTTCAATATTGGTTTTCATTTTTCTATTAGAAAAAAGAAAAAAGAAATGATACCCATTTCAAAGAGGAAGACTTACCAGAGCAGCAAAGACATGTCCAGCTTTAGTGTCATAAACCACAAATCCGAAAGTGCCCTCCAAATCCTTGAGGACTTGATGGGCCGGGTATGGCCCACGGTCACGTAAGGTCCTATATGCTTCAATTACAAACATAGCCTCATTGGTTCCTTTTGATAGCCCATACTGTCTAATAAGGCTACACAAGTTGTTTAAGCTCCCCAAGAAAATGCAGTACATGTCATTCAATCCACAGAATAACCTGCAATCAAATCATTATATTAACTCCTAATCCAAATACCCAAATAGCTTCAAAATCAAATAAGTTGAAACCCTAAGAGACACCTAATCACTTACCTCTGGTTAACAAAGTGATGATTTTTAGGTGGAATATAGGCGAGAGAAGCAGCACCACCAAAGCTAATACAGAACGCATTAGAAGGATCAGAAGAAACAAAATCTTGAAGAATTTGCTGAGGAAACTTTGGCTTTCTTGATGATGCTAAAGAAGCTGGGCTATGCAGCTCCTGTGGTGGATTCACTAACTGTTTGTTGAATATTGCCAACATTTTTTCTTCTTTTCTTACAACAAAATCCTGAAACAGATCTTAAAACCAAAACAGAGTACCCAAACTGTAATATGCTGAAACAGTTACTGATGCTTCAAGAAATGGATTTATGCCTTGTATTTATAGTGTTAGGAAGAGAGAGAAAATTATAATATTGCATAGCGTGGCAACATTATCCAAACTCGAAATCCGAGGCCTAGATTTAGAAGACGTGTCGCTGGCAGTTTGTTGAGTTGGATTTTACTACTCTAGTTCGTCAAGATTGTGGATTTTATCATATAAGGTTGTTTTTACGTCTATGTAATTGTATTTGTATTTGGCTCGATACTTTCTTCAGATCTAACGGTTCATAATTATTTTGAGCTCATATGCATAAAAATTAATATGGACTAATACGCATGGAATCAATTTTATTTTATAATAAAAGGACAATCTTTATCCATAAAGAATTGATGACTCTTTTAAATTTGTAATAGCATGTGACTGTACTTCGTAAAATGTTACGCACGTTATGGGTCGGGTTGGATGGATTCGGATCTTATAATGACGAAAATTTGCGCATATAAAGCTTGACTTTGATATGGATCCGGGTCATAGAAAGATTTGCTACACACTGGACCGGCTTGTATTAAACTATTTTATTTTTTGAATTAGGTGTAAAGATTGAAGAGTGGTCCCCAAATCTGACGGTGCACCATGTTGTGATAATTATTGTTGGGAATTTTTTTAGTTTATGACAGGATAATAATAATAAACTATTTCCAAGATCGTTCCTCACCATTTGACTTAGGTAGGGAATACAGGGGCTAAGGATCTTATCCAATACGGACAACTAAAAGTGGTAAAGTGGTTGAACCAAAAGTGACTGTGATCTGAGTCAGCAAATGCTCGTGGATACGTGTAATTACCATTTTGGTTAGAAGTTGAAGCCGGAAATAATATTGAGAGTTGGTTTGGATTAATGAAATTGTAGAATCCATGAATTTTGTAAAAAATTCATATAATTTTACATTATACTCCCATTTGGTCGAAAACGTATACTAATACATAGATTTAAAAGATATTATGCCTTTTTCATTTAAAAATAAATATTTTTTTCTTAATTGTCTAATTTGAAACTTTTTCTTGTATGTTTCACCCATTGAATTATTTTTATTTCTTTTTTAATAATAATAATAATAATAATATAATATTACTGGACTCTTGTTGAGCCGTTGCTTTTGTGCTGGGCTTTCGGTTTGGATATGGAGAGTAGTTTTAAATTGGGAAACAAATGTAATCCTTAGGCCCAAACTTAATTAAAGACCGCATCTTAAATGGCCGTAGCCTCCTGTGGGCTTCAGAAGGCGATTGAGATTGTATTCAGCTTTGAGAATGCTTTGGACTTGATGGAGATTATAAGAGGACAGCCCATATTTTTTTTTTCACCTTCTTTTCTTATATACTTTTTATATTAGAAATTCTTTAGCGTTGAGAAGTTGTTAGCGCTTCAAAGCGGTGGCTTGCGGTACGTTTGAAAACTTTCCTTTCATTCTCGCTTTAATATTGATATATAGGTAGAGATAAATATAAATATAAATATAAATATAATAAATTTTACAATAAACATTTTAAGTATGATTTGTGTCAGGTACAATTACAGTGCAAACAGAGTAAGAGGACTGTGCAAACAGGTACAATATATCTTTATTTCAGATTTGATATGTTTTTCCTTGTTTCAATGTAATATTGTAACTTCTCCCTTTTGTTCTTTAAATTGATTTAAGCACGTTAGAATTTGATGATGGCGTGACATAGATTGATATATATCATTCCTTGAGGAATTTGAGTCAAATTTGTCTAGCGACCAAGCCAGCCAGACCCACGCCTCGTACGTACCGTACCCAAAAGTCCACACGCGCGGACAAGACCAAACAAAACAATAGCGAGTCGTTTGTCTCCTTCCTAATCAAAACGATTTCCTGCGCTCCTTTTGTCCTTATATCATACCCTCTTATCTAATGCCAGCAAACGCGGCATACACACGCAGTGGACGATAAGCGGACGCGTGTCCTTTCACCGCCAGTTTGCACATGCACAGATAGATAGAGTGCTTTGGAGTAACGCCCATTATTCTGTTGTTTTATTGTACATATTTTTATCTGGCACGTGGGAGAAACAAGGTAGGCCCACAGAATTCAGCGCAGAACACGTCACTGCTGACGAGGAATTGGATGGAGAATGGCCCTTACTGTTCATGTTAAGGGTCATATGGACCCTTCTAATTTTGTGCTTTGGAGGCAGTAGCCTGTTGCCCTAGCCAACGAGGTCATTTTCGAAAAACAGCCACTATCTTGTTTATAGTTTTGAGGAGATACTAGATTCGTGTATATCTCTACCTTTTCTTTTCTTTTCTTTTTTTTTTTTTTTTTTTTTTTTTTGTTCCCTACCCGTTTTTGAAAATAGTCTAACATCTCCATGGGCCTTATGAAATTATTATTTTTGTCATTAGTTAAATCTACACATAAATATTTAACGGAATGATCTGATTAGTCTTATTATATCTTGTAAAATATGTATATGAAAAGTCTCAACTTTTATTAAATACTAAATTAAAACTTTCAGGTAATAAAAATCATACACAAAATAATTATCTAAATCAATAGAATAAAATCGTCGTAACCAAATGCTATTAACAACATTTTAGATAATTTGTTAGATATCCTTCATTGTTAGAACAAGCCACTTTAATTGACAATAATTTTGTTTAGACATTCTCTTTCCAGCGATCATGTGGCACGAGAGTTCATTAGCTGAAAGTATCACTAGCTTACGTCTTAACCTGAATAGCACAAGTTTCGAATCAGTGGATGCTATAAAAATAAAGCAACCAACGGCGAACTTGACTAAGTCTCATGCCCTCTTTACCTCCCCATATTTTTTGTTTTTATCTAAAAAATAAAATTGTATATATTCTATTGGCTAGTTTTAATATCACTTGCGCAATGAGGTAATTAAGACTCCAATCATAGCTATCTATGTAATTAATTTGCAATTAGCTACACTTAATTGCTTTGTTATTTAGGATAGTGAAAATCCACAATAAGAAAAGATAATCTGGTTGGGATTTGTTTCACTTTTAAAATCGTTTGGATTGGATTAAAAATTAGATTTTAGAAGTTGGGTTGCTGTCATTTTCTGCTTTCTTCTTCCTCTTGGTATTTTATGAATTCATCATTCATTTTAAAAGTTCTGTTAAGCTAACTGTGCTCCAAGCGGGGAGGAAATCAACTTTTCTGTTCCTGAAAGGTGATAAATAAATAAAAGAAAAAAGGATTAGGTCTTTATTTGGCTATAAAATCAGTCAACTTTATTAGCTATTAATAATAAAATTCTATATTTGGTATATAAATTTATTCGTAATTCTTAATATTATTATAAATGAATTATATTTTTTAAAAATTGATGAAGAGCTTTGTGTTCTATTCATAGTCAAATTTGTACAGTAAATTAAGATACACAGTATCTATATAAAAATCTGAAAGATACACAGTATCTATATAAAAATCTGTTTCTTTGTCAATTACACAAAATTTAGGTCAAATCACCAAAGAATTAATATATACGTCGTCATATTTCCATTCCCTGTGCGAGATGAAAGTATGAAACGAAACGGATAGTTCGTACCTATTACGTAATTACATTGCATCCATTATTAATTGCTTAAAAGCTGATTTAACTGATCAAAATTTGTCGCTTATCGAAGATAATTGTCGTTTGCAGCTTGATTGATGGTATATACATAGAGGACTAAAAACATATTGAAAACAGAACTTCAAACGTAAAAGTATTATCGTGCAAAAAAAGTGAATAGTGTTCAGAAACGTTTTAAAAATATCTACTTATACACACACGCACGACACGAGCATCATATTAATTAATCGTATAAAAATATACAAATTTTAATACGACATGAAATATAAATGAATTATGTAAAATTATATATATTTATTTAAATTATTTATGGAAGTAATAAAACGCAACACGGCTCATGGAATGCCAAATGTAGATGATTGAGAGTTTAGTTATATGTGATGATATTAAAGGGTATATAGGTGTGAGGCAATGGATATTCAGAAAAGGGGTACTATTTTAATTGGTCTTTCACCTAAGAAATTGATGTAAGCTTGCTTGGACTTTCTACATTATGGAATTTGGCAGTTGGCAACTTGTGTTTGATAGTTTGACTATTGACAATTACTGTGTCAAATTACGAGTTTTAAACAAAAGGCTGCTAACTGCCACAGTTGAACCAATCTACAAATTGTAATAATCTAATTATCTCGACCCTCTAAACACCTAAATTAATTGTATTCTATTTGTTCTTAAATCTTATTAAACCTTTTTTTTTTTCTCTCATCCCTTTGGGTTCTTTAAGTGTTTTATTTTACAAGTAAATATTTATTACATTTGAAAAAATAATTTATTTCAAAATACTTGTCGCATTTATAGTTTTAAAGAGTAATAAATATATTTTTTTTCATATTTACCTTTTATATATAACCAATAATTTTTATTTCTATTTAATGGTTTTCTTAGAGAATTAGCATTAAATTAAATGTAATATAATTAATTTACTCAATAGTTTATTGTAACTTAATGATTTCTTAAGAGACGTGAAATTTATAAGTATTATGAAATAGAGGTAGTACCAATTAAGAATAATAGTAATACCTAACTTGTATTTTAATAAATTGTACAATTACCTAATTAATTTTAAATGCATCCTAATCATATAATAATGATATAAATTAATAATAGAGGGAAAATTTTAAGATTCCAATGAGAGCTCGCCACCTGTCTCCAAGTTTGTTTTATCATTTTTATGCTGACATAACTTGTCTAAAGAAGAAAAAACTTGCTCATCAAATTTTAATTAAGGATAGATGAAGATCATGACATCAACACGTTTAAATTCTTTGTCAACTGTAGGAATTCATCTCAAATTCTAAACTGAAATTTTGAAAATAGGATTATATTATACCATAAAACTTCTAAATTAATATTATCAATAACATCAAAAGACCTTAAAATCTATTTCTATAATTTTATTCGTTGACGACGATGAAGTGTTACATTCTCTTCCTCCGACTGTCTCTGTGTGATTAGATCATTGATATTAATTAATAAAGTGACATTTTTTTGACATTGTTTAAATTAATTATTTCTTTTAAATTTTTTCTCTTATCGCATAAACCTAAAAACAAAACATCTATTTAATTATAAAATTGTATAGGAATCTTGTTCATTAATTCACTATTACTTGTCTTAATTATATAGATTTTGCCAAAACATCTAAATTAACATGAACCACACATATTAATAATTAGACATCAGAGCACGAACAGCATACCAACCTTTGAAAAAACAGGAAAAAAACTTCCGTACAACAATCGTTTAAATGGAGAAGAGAAGCAGCAACCCGCATGGGAATGCCCCCACTGGAAGTTGTGGACATGATTCGCATATATCAATCATTGATTGAAGAATATTTAAACTTGTCTTAATTTATCAATCATTGATTGAAGAATATCCACCGTTCATCCGCCAAACAGAGTGAAAGAAATATTGGTGATTTGCGATCGTCAATCAAATTTTAGGAAAAAGACTTCAAGGTTTTAACGTGAATTTTCTAGAACCATCCTAAGCAACAAAACACAACAAATAAAAATTTTGAGTTGCCAAAAATATTTATAGGAAGAGACGGTATCAAAACAAAATTAGTTTTATTTCTAAAAATAAAATTCAATATGTAAAAATTCATAAAATGAATTTGAGAAAGATGCGTTTCAGATATTATGAAAATGTCAGTTACAAGTTTAAATATGTTTGGACTCCATTTATTTATATTTATTAAATGATAAGTTTTAAAATTAAACTCCCGGTGTTAATCTTTATTTATTAATTATAATGTTTTTTTTAAAATTCAATTAATTATAATGTTTTAATCAAAGAAATGTGACCTTGTTGACCCTGGCTTCCTTTTTAAATTTCAGAATGAGAATTGGCATTACTTAATTCTCGTTAGTGTAAGTAAATTATCTTTTAATGACATTTAAATTATCTTTTAAATCAACACTTTTGAGCAAATTTAGTTCATTTAATTTAGGCAGTTAATAGTTGATTTGGATCTTACCTGTGTGTTTAATGAGATTTTAAGCAAATAGTTAATAAAAGTCTTAATTATTGTTAAACAAAAAAGGATAAATTAATAGAATCTAATTTCTTTATGCTAAAATAGTAGTAATTAATTAAATAAAGCCCAACGACCAACCATATATGAAAATATTAGAAAATAATACATGGAAATGTACTGTTTATTCTTCTATTAATAGAATTTCCTTCTAAATCTGTAAAATAGAATTCTTTTTTTTTTTCCTAAAAAGATTTCCCAAGTGGTCCCCGCTGGCACGGCACCAAATAATAAAATCAAAAAGTAATTCCGTATAGTGACCGGGTACACCGGTAAAACATCGCCTATAAATCATCGCAAAAATCGATTGCTCTGTCAAACTTCATCGCTTCCTCCATTTCTGTTCTCTTAACTCTTGCGATATATCTGTGCATGGCAGTGAGTCTATTGGCTCGTGAGGTATCTGACCTATGCCTTGGAAAGCCTGCGCTTAGGTCTCTCTCCATTTCTGCAACCGTCGGTGACGCCTTATCGGCACTGAAGAGATCTGAGGACCCGTATTTGAGTGTATGGAGCTGTGATCATCGCCGTCACGCTTCAAGATCTAAAATTGACGTGAATGGATGCCGGTGCATGGGTAAGGTTTGCATGGTGGACGTCATTTGCTTCTTGTGTAAGGAGGACAATTTGAAAAATCCAAGCAGCGCTCTTCAGGAGCCAGTCTCTGTTCTTCTTCCCAAGGTTCCTGGTCTTGTTAGGCACTTGGATCCACACGCAAGGTTTGTCAATTAAGTAATTAATATAATATTATTTTTTTGAGGCCTGAGTTCTGTGATTAGAATCTGTAATGTTTGGTTAAATTTTTCATGGAGTTATGTTTAAAATAAAATTCCAAAATATCATTTTGCTTAACGAATTTAATTTTTTGATAGTAATTGTCTAATAGTTTTAGTTTAATTAAGGTTTTGTATAATAATAAAAGCAATTTTGGTTTTAATTTTATAATTAGCATCCTCTGACCTTGGATTATTCAATTTCTAGAATTGATTTAGATGGAAGTTACATTATTTGAGGCTCCAGATGAATTTGAGCTGTTAGTCCAACGTTTTTAGTCGTGTTGTGGCTCTGAAATGGGTTTTAATTAATTAAATAACTGATTAAATGCAGAGAAAAAGAAGCATTTATAATTTTTTTTAAGAGCGATTTTAATTATATTACAGCATTTCTGAATTTTCATCAATGAAAGCTAAAAACAGTCGAATATTGTTCAATTCTGTAAGTCCTAATGTTTTTTTATCTCAACGAATTGCTTTCTCTTCTCTTCTTATAGCTCTGAAATACAAATCCAATGCTTGTTGCTTAGCCAAAATTGAATTTTTTTTTTTTTTAAAAAAAAAAAAGATAGAAACTGCAATTTTTATCAAATCAAAAGAACATTTATTTTAATTTTGAAAACTGGAAGATTAGTAAAGCAGTTGTGACTTTCTTCAATGGAAGATCAATGGCATCAACAATTACAATTCAATTCTGTTTCTTGATCTTAACTGATTGCTTTCTCCCTTTTTTTCTTGGTTTTCAGTTTGCTGGAGGCTATAGATCTAATCCTTGAAGGTGCACAAAACATTGTGATACCAGTTCACAGTCCCTACACAAGAAAAAAGCTGACATATAAACCGTCCTCTAACTCCACGCTTCACAACAATCGTGAATACTGCTGGCTAACGCAAGAAGACATTGTTCGCTACCTTCTCAACTGCATTGGCCTGTTCTGCCCCACTCCTAACCACACAATTGAGTTTCTCAAAATCATCGACACCAAATCCAGCTCGGCTATCTGCTACGATGAGCCTGCCTCCTCTGCATTACCCTTGATCTCTCAATCTCTTGTCAAGCAAACCTCTGTTGCCATTGTTGACATAGACGGCAAGTTGATTGGTGAGATCTCACCATATACACTGAACTCTTGTGATGAATCAGTTGCTGCTGCTGTTGCCACACTCTCTGCTGGCGATTTAATGGCTTATGTGGATTGTTGCAGCCCACCAGAGGACTTGGTACGGTTAGTGAAGGAAAGACTAGAAGAGATGAATTTAGGCGCAGCTGTGGATTTATTGGAGGAAGCATCAGTAATTTCGCCATCATCGTCTTGTTCATCATATTCATCTTCATCAGACGAAGAGTTTGGGTTGGGACAATTAGGAAGGAGCGGAAGACTAGGAGGGCACTCAACAAGAGTGGTGAGGAGGACAGATGCAATTGTATGCTTTCCATGGAGCTCCTTGGTAGCAGTAATGATTCAAGCACTTTCTCATCGTGTGAGCTGTGCTTGGGTTGTTGAAGAAGATGGCACTTTGGTTGGAGTTGTCACCTTTGCCGGAATGTTGAATGTTTTCCGGGAACGTTTAAAATCAATGATGTAGGGGGTACAAACTCAGTATCATAAACATAATCAAATGGCTAAATTATTTTGAAAATCATCGTTGTATTTAGAGATGTTTCATTTTCAGTTTTAATGAGTATGGCTAGGTTAGAAGCCATCAAAGAAGTTTATGAAACTAGAGTTCGCTCTAAATCAGAACAAAGCGTAAGGGTTCTCTTTTTTAGCTATGAATTTTGGCTGCCTTTCTTCTTTTGTACTGTATTAACTATTAAGGGTTCTTTCTGCCATTGTTTTTTGTCAATTCGATATCTGCCTTCAAAACTTGTTTGAACCAGCACTTGCACATATTTTACTTATCCTCTTATTTAACCATTTTTACAAAGTTGTTATACATGATACCACTCCTTTTTAATCAAAGGTCCCAATAACAACAATCTACAATCGCAAAGTAATCATCTTTAGTCTCAGTTGAATGCTCCCTGAAAGTTATAAGAGAGGAGATAGCTGAATCGCACTGGTTCCTTTAGATTTGATGAAGACTAACAGATGTGAGAAGCAGCAACCTTTGTTTCTTTTATTCTCATTTAGCTAATATCATCCTGTATGTAAAAGATGTAAGTGGCCACGAAAAAAGAAACAGAGAAAACCTGAAAAAATGTAAACCAATGAAAGAACTTTCTTTATAGCATCAAAGGCACCTGTGAAGATGACTAAGCAGGGGATACAGAAGAGCAAGGGGTTCGAGTGATGAAGTGAATTTTTCTTCATGGTATTAAAGAAGCCTGCGATTCAGCTCAGCAACACATGACAATAGAGCTTCTCTAACTTGGAGATTTTTAGAGTCCATATCAAGTGCATCTTCATATAGTCGTTTTGCTTGCATTAGTAACTTCGCTTTCTCTTTACTATTCCTCGGCCTTAAACGAGATCTTTGCTGCAGCACCACGCCCCATCTAAAAAGAGCTGCAACTCACAAATGCAAAGTTCAGTACACTAAATACTCAGTTTTTTTGTTCTATTCATTACCTGTACAATCATATTGGATTGCATAAGACAACCTCTTATCAAAGGAATCCTTGCAATCCAAAACACACTTTGAGAGAGTATAAACACATAAGGCAGTGGGGTTGTATTCTATTAGAAATTCTTGAATACATCATATCCTGCTAATCATGGTGATAAACTTTTCTAGTAAAAGTATTCCTTTCGCAGTGCTTTACTGCCATTCAAACACTTAATGGTTATGAGTGTTTTGGCATGATTTTTGTTTTAAACTATTGAAATGAGACTACTTAATTTCTTGTTCTATTAACCCATAGTCCGTAAAAGATCTTTTAGCCAAGGGAAAATATCTTTTACTAACCATCAGGTGCATAAACATTGCCTTTGGACATCATAGCATCAAACTTATCAATCGCAGCCAAGAACACCTTGTCAGCATCAAAAGCAGCTTCCTGAAATCCAAAAATACACAAATAGAACTAGTGAGATTCAGGATCAGATATTAAATTGCTCAGAAGTAAGCTGCAAAATTTGTTAATTCTATTGAGACACACAGCCAGGCTGTCCCAAATGCCTCATTAACAAGAATCGAGCAGCATTTATCTAACTATTAAAAGAATGCTGTGAATACTTACTGGTCCAATATCCGCAATCAATTGTGCACGAAAAGACAAAGCAAGGCCCCAATTATATAATGCTCTTACATCATTCCCATCAATTGATAATGCCAGCCTATACTTTCTGCCTGCCTCTATAAGAAGTTCTTCACATTCTTCACACACATTAACAAGAGCATATGCAATTTTATCTTTCTTTCTTACTTGCTCATCTAAGCCTTTGAGTACTCTACTCTGATTTTCAAGTGATAAGGGGTCCCTTCGTGAGAGGAGAGTTCTCAATTCACGACTAATCTTTAATTTTAGTTCTCCATGAAGGAGATATGTGTTGCCCAATTGGCCAACTGCCAACAAACTCATGGGCTTCATGGCTAGGGCTTTAGATAGTAACTTGGACGACTTGTATAGAATGACCTCTGCATGCTCTTCATCACGTTTTCCCCTTATACATTCCTTAGCTTGTTTCAAAAGGTTGCTAGCTTCAGTAAGATACCTATCAAACACCACATCATCTGAAATCATTGAAGAAGAAGAGGAATCAACTTCACTCTCAAATACAGATTGATGATCAGAGCCAGAATCATCATTCAGCCCCTCTTTCCTGAATTGAGATCTGTAAAGTTCATCTTCATTCATCTTCCTGCTATGAGAAGACTTGTAAGCTCCACTAGATTGCTTCAACGTCTGCTCCTGTGAGAAGGAAGCTTCTGTTTCCATGTGTTTGAAACTGAAATTAAAATCCACTGTATCATGCACATTGCCATGAGGTTTCCACATGTCAGTTTCATCGCTTTTGTCCATCCTCCAAGAAACACTATGATTATCCACAAACTGCAATCTGCTACTTTTGTAAGAATACTCTTCAGCATCAATGGATCTCTTTCCACTCCTAGTTCTTTCTCCCGTGTTTTTCGCATTTTCTGAAATCATTCTAATTCTTCTTTCACCATCCCAGTCTCTATCTAAAGTAGACTTTTTTGTTAAATCTTGAGAAAACATGGAAGGCCTATTACCTTCATTATTATCAACAGCATTAAGAATCCCTTCTTCCATTGTCAGAGTTGACTTGTTTCCTTGACTTTGATCATTTGCTAAACCCTGCACAACCCCTTGCTTAACATTGTCTTTATCTTTCCCTTTATTAGGTTTTGAGTCAACCATTTTCTCTCCAAACAAACCCCCAAGAAATTGCAACATTTCAAACCCAGCTTCTCCTATCTCTTTCTTTTTTCTACCAGATGATTTCGGATTCTCAATTAACACATTGCTTGAATTCCCTACACTATCAATGGTGGCCTCAACTTCATTTCTAGAATTCAAAGCCGATGCCTGTACTGATTCAAGTACACTGATATAATTTTCTAAATCAACCAATTCAATCTCTTCAGTATGAACAGCTCTTTGTATAGCATTTTTCAAATCATTAACTTTAACATCAAACCCATCAAAAAAACCTACTAAACTCTTCAATCTCTCACTATAAACCCTAATGATTTCCTCTTTTGCCCTCTTCTTACTCGCACTGCCACTGACCTCATTAAAACTTCCTCCACGGAAAAACCCAAGCGAAAACCCGATACCAAAAATCAAAACAGAAGCAGGAAACACGATAATTGACGAAATTCTAACTCTACAAATAGCAAAAGCGCAAATAATTCCCAATAAAAACGTAAAGACGTGTTTTTTATCATCGATTCCTCTAGAAACCAGAAAATCACGAAGCTGACTTGACTTACCCGAGCTAAGCAAATCACCACCAAGTAGCAGATCGTCCCAACCACTGTAATTAGGTGAATTAGAGATAGCTGATGCCTTGATGGAAGAGAATCTGGTAGGTTTGAGCATGCAGAGAGATTTTGTGTTGGAAATTCGAATGAACCTTTCATTTTCCCGTGAAAGTGATGGAAAGTGAAAGAGAAAAATTGAAGGAGATAATTGGGAGTTTTTACAGCTAATTGGATTTAGAAAGATTAGAGTTTTCATTGGGGATTTATTCAAAAAATGGAACGCAGGTTCCTCTCTGTCACATTAACAACAACAAGAACAGCAGAATCAGCTCATGTGAAGCACATCGACTGGGAAATGAGAAGTGGAAAACGATGTGTCGTCCAATATGTGGCATGTATCCATACATAACCCACGATCCATATCCAGAATATTATCTAACTCAAGATTAGGGCTGTTCATTAATTATTCAGTAAGCTTGCGCTAAGTAAAAGGAAATGACCGTCACAGCCCACGTTCAAGAAACTGGGCCAGATTGAGCCCATATAAAGGCCTGTCGCAATAAACCTAACAAAATATGTCTTGAGCCCATATGAGTTATGAAACTCACAACAAAGCCAAAAAAAAAAAAAAAAAAAAAAAGAGTAGTGTTATTAGCATGCTCGAGCCGAGAGTGATATTTAAATAAAGCATTTTCTAACGATAGCTTACTTTAGATTTTAGATTTTAATTTCATCATTTATGCATTAACTTTTGTTTTTAATTAATAAATTTATAAATGTCTAATTATCTCTTTTGAATTTCAACATGATAAATAAGATTGGATTAAGCTTTAAAATTTATATTATGGATTTAGAAATAAGAAAGTCTACCATATGTAACATATGATTCCACCAAGAACAAAATAAATAAATAAAGTGGCGTTCTTGTTAGGAATAAAGAAGTAATTATCAAAAATAATTATCAAGGACAAAAACAAATGATTGATGTTGAATATTATTTATTAGGTGAATTAATAAAGAGAAAGAGATGAGATTGAAAAGACAATGCATTAATGTTGTTATCTAACAATTGTACAGAAACAGATTGTTGGCTATTGTTAAATGATAAGGTTGATGAGATAATAATAGTTGTGATGTTGGTTGCCCAGTCGGACATCACATTCACTTATATCAGAATATAAAATATCTACATGCTCTCAACCTAACCCACACACAACAACCCACCTTATTCCCCTCTTTTTAAGAAATTTTCTAAATATCTTTCTTGTGCTCGGACAAAAAATGATATTCCGATGAAATTCTCAAGATATTTATAATTTCAAATTTTAAATTTTTAATAATTATTTAATTATATGATTTCATATATAAAGAGCGAGAGATATTGAGTTCAATCATCTTAATCACAGTTGTAAATTGATTGTTAATGAAATAGATCTTACATTTAAAATCATTTGAGAGGTTTTACCTTTTTAGATATATTCTTTCCATCTCATTTTGTTTGCTTATCCTTTTGTTTTTTTTATGTTTTAAAATGTTTGCAAGGTTTCTAAATTTAGATATGTAAACAATTATTTTTTCTATGATAATCTTTATGATTCTTCATTAAACAAAAGACTTATATTAATATTTTAATGAGTTAAGGGTAAAATAACTTTTGTTAACTAAATTTTAAATATATGTATTTTGTCAAACTATGCAAATAAAATGGAACGAAGAGAATATAAAATTAATTGAAGTTCGTGACTGTACTTTCTCATAAGTAGAAATTAGATTCTAATGAGATCAGCACTTGCATATTTCAAAAATAATGGATTTCTCCTCTAGATTAAATCATCTAATTAATATTGCAAATATTATTAGCCATTAAACATACATTTAATGATGGTTAATTGACTATTGATCATGAATAAATACATTGAACTGTGACTCCTAATCACCGGCTGCTGCATTCTAGAAGGTAAACATGACACATTCCCTCTTTCCCTTTTTCTATTTGTATCCTCAATTGACCCATTAGAATTTTATTAGGGTTAGTTGAATGTTGTTTGTTAACTTAGTAAATGATGATTAAAGAATAACATTAGTTAAGTTATGATCAATTAATTACCTCTAACTCCATTAATTGCATTGCAAGGTTAATCCTCTAAGAGCAACTCTAATGCAAATATGGATTGGTCTTATTAAATTGTCATATCAGAAAAATGGAAACACTTGTTGAAAAATGCTCTCTAATGCTAATATTTATTTAGGATGTCAAGCTGATATGTAAAAAAAAAATAGATAGACACACCTTCTATTTCTAAAATGTCTTTTAGACAGTGTTAACATTTATTAATCCTTAGTAATTGGTTGCATATTAAATTATAGACGTTGAAAAAAAAAAAAATAAAGATAATGGAAGAAAATTCAAAACTAATGCATTGGAGATAATTTTTAAAAATTTATTATCTATAAATAGACATTGAACAACATCATCATTCACATCTCCTATTTCACATGACACATCAACGAAAATCCACATTAACACTCTATACGCTCTAAGTTTCCCATCTCCATTTATTCAATTTATTAAATTATATATAAATATTTAAACCTAAATGGTAATTCCTCACTCCATTTGTTTAAAGTTTTTACACTATAATTAAAATAATTGGATGACTTTAATTATGAAAAGAAGATGCTTATTAACTCAACAATCATCCATACTCAAGTTTTAACAACCATTTCTTGTTACTAAAATTTAAAAAGTGAAGAAGAAGGATATGCTAAGACGAGTGTTATAATAAAAAATATTATTCATTAATTTAATAGATATGAGAGTAATATTTTAAAAAATTAATTAACTCTTGAATTTTTTAAAAACCATAAATAATTTCAAATATAGCAAATTTTAAAAAATGAGAGATAAAAACATTTTAAAATTTCTCAAAAAAAAAAAAAAAAAGGTTTTTTCAAGATTATTTAACCTCTCAATTTAATCATAACTATAACTTTTTTTTAAATTGATAACTATATTGATGATTCTCTAAAGTTTACTTTCACTAAATTATTTAATCTTTCAGTAGTAAATTGTAATTTTAAAAATTAACTATTTAGTTACTCATTTAAATTTAATTGAATGGACTAATCAACGTATTTAGCAAACATATAAGAAATAAAGTTATAATTATAATTAGAAAGAATAAGCAATTATTTTGTATCTTTTAAACGTAAAATAACAAACAAAAAAGAAATAAAATGAATTTGATTATAAAATTTTTATCAATTTAATAAATTAAAAATAGCATTATTTATACGTGTTATTTATGATATTATTTTAATTCATTAAATCGAGATAAAAAAATATTTTGAAGAATAAAATAAAAGAAGAGGGCAAAGGCAACCAATTAAAAAAAAAAAAAAGAGTGCGTGGAGTTAAAGCTAAATAAAACCGAAAGTGTAAATAAAGCGGAAAAAAAAAAAGTGGCGGACAAAAACAAGCGCTGCATTGAAAAAAATGAGAAATCCTAATGGATAAGCCACAAATATACAGTCACGGGCAGGTTGGCTCCTTTCGCTTCCTATCTTATTATTATTATTTTTCCATTTATAATTTTTTTAATCTATCATTTATTTTCAACGCTCCACGATATCCTTTTCCTTATCCACGTGTCCCCTCTTCTTCTCTATCGGCTTCGCTTTCAAGAAGCACCTATTAGAACAACCCCACCAGGGAGAGTCGAAAAAATAGAAAGAATCCATTTTTTTACATAAAGGACCGTAGATAGGTTGGGAGAGGAAAAAGGGGTTTTGGTGGAGAGGGAGATAGAAGGGAGGGAGGGCTGGGGTTTTGGCTTTTGGGCGTGTTTCTAGTTTTGAGAGAGAATAATTTGATTGTTTAATCTCGAGTATTGTAAGAGATGTACGTAGCTTCTATGAGAAAGTCCTTCAAAGACTCTCTCAAAGTGCTTGAAGCTGATATCCAACATGCTAATACTCTGTAAGTGAGGAATTTTTTCAACTTTTGGGTTTTTTGAGCTTTGATTTTATGATGCGTTTCATTTTTTTTTTTTTTTGGAATTGAAAATTTTGTTTTAATTTTTTTTGTGTCGTCATTGTTGTAATCGGTGGTTGAATGTGAATCATAAAGCATACAATTTTTAATTTTTGTTGCTGTTTTGGTTTATGTGCTCTGTTTTTATTTTTATTTTTTGCTGTTTTGTTTTGTATTATGATTTTAGGCTCGGGTACACTACGAAGCCTCTTTAGGCCCAGTACTAATTTTATCTGTTTATGTCTCAGCTACTGTGAGTAAACTACGATCATTCTTGTTCCTGCATGATAAATTCTTTCTTTTGGGCGTCATGGTCAAAATTTGAGTTTAGTGTCTAACATTGATACATTTTTTGATGGAGATAAGTTTTTTCGTATATTCTTTTGCATATCCAACGGTTCTTATGTTAAAGTTCTAATCTTCTTTCCCCCTTATCTTTTCCACTCACCTGAAATTCATTCAAATGTTATCCAATTGTGAACTTCTGCGGTGATTTGCATTAGCTTTGTCTATTAGCAGGATTCTCTGTTCCTCTGTATGTTTTTTTTTTTTTTTAAATTTACTATCTACCATTCCGAAGAGTGAGAAGAGAGAGAGAGAGAGAGAGAGGAGGGTTGGAAGGGGGCTTCGCTATTGGGCAGTATTCACTCCACTTCATCACATGGCCGATGGCTTCCACTTGGTTGTGCTTTTATAACATTATCTTGAAGCAGATATGACATAGAGCGTTGGTACTTCTTTTTTCTACAAACAAATGCTTACTATAAAAGAAAGGCCACGCCCAATTGTTCACTATGGCATATTATTTTGTCGTTTCTGAGGCATTCCGAGTTTGAAGATAAATATATAAATTTAATTGTAAATGTTGCTGTGGGCTACAAGGACAGTACTGACTTTGGTCCTTTTGTCTTGAAAATACTATTAACGAATTCTGTAATGGGTTTTTATGTGTGCTCATGCCTTGACTTTTGTCTCATTGTCGTTGGGTATTCTACCAGGTTGTTAACTTGAAGGCCTTGCAGAATTTTTGCTTCTGTTTAAATTCTTATCTTGCAATGTACTTACAGGGCATCTGATTTCCCACGAGAGTATGATGGTGCCGGCCTTCAGATGAGAATGTCTTACAGTCCAGCTGCCCACCTGTTTCTTTTCCTAGTTCAATGGACAGATTGCCACCTAGCAGGCGCGCTTGGCCTGTTAAGAATCCTAATATATAAGGTTGAAATTTTTTCTATTGATGGCCACAATTGTAACTAAATAAATCATGGAAAAGCCTTGATATGCTGATTTATCTAATAGGTTTATGTGGATGGCACCACTACCATGTCTACTCATGAAAGAAAAGCAAGTATTAGGGAGTTCTATGGTAAATTGCCATCTTCTATGAGTTTTTGTTGTGTATTAATTTCACCATAGTTTGTCCCTTATTCTCTTACCTTAATATCTGCATTCCTTGTCTGGCCAGCGGTTATTTATCCCTCTTTATTGCAACTTCAAAGAGGGGTCACTGATTCAGAGGATAAGAAACAGAAGGCAGTATGCATGGAAAGGTACCGAAGAAGAGATGATGAAGAACATTGGCAACATACAGAAGCGGATATTGAAAGAGAAGAGGAATGTGGAATATGCATGGAGATGAATAGTAAGATTGTACTGCCTAACTGCAACCATGCCATGTGCTTGAAATGTTACCGAGAATGGTACTCTCTCACTTTCTCTACAGCTGGTTCCTTCTTGTTCTTGGGATCTGAAGAAAACTTTTTGCTTTTGTAGTTGTTTTTTTCTTTCCAGTTATATGTGGTAATCATCCTAAATCATATTAGACCTTTTTTTCTTTATCATTTTGGACAACATGAACTCCTAGCTGTATGCCTAAGTTAAATGAAATTGCATCTACTTTCTTCTGAAAGGTGGATTTGTTCATTCTATTGAATTCAGAATTGCATAATCTTACGAATCCATGAGCGAGGGAAGAAATTGTCTTTACAGGTGGTACTTAGAGAAATTCAAGGGAAATGCATGCCTTTCTTTGCAAAATCTTGTTAATACTTTGTTTTTCAATATGACAACCGACTCTGTATCTACTAATAAAGCATCAAGTTTTCATTGATTGCCTAAAGACACCTATGATATTTTCTGAGGCTTGAGGGTGAGAGGGACATCTTGATAGGGGATGAGTAATTGTGTGATCAATTTTAATATGATATTTGGTGTATTTGTAGATTTCCAATTTTATTGAAGAGTTAAGTTATGGCTAGTTGGATACTTATTAAGACATTTTTGTTAGATACTTGATATTACCTGCATTTTGGTCTGGCATATTTTTTGCACATGATGACTTGTTTAGTCAATTTAGAATTATGTTTTTTAGCTCTTTTTTTTTGTTTTGTTTTTGCCATTTGTAGTTGGTTGTTGCACACTTGATGTGTGATCTGTTTTACATCTGTAGATGCTGACAGAAGCTTCTTCGACGGGAATATGGAACAAATTTTACCTGTCCATTTTAGCCCTACTTTTTATTTATCTGTCCATCTTGGTCCCACTTTTTAGGAAATTTATGCAACTCTCAAAGTTTTTGCTTTATTATCTCACCCTGTAGATTGTTGCATGTGCCAATGCTTACTCAGTTGAAGGGTATGCCCAAGACTCATAAACTACCTTACAAATTTTATGTGTAGAACTGGTTTATTGTGTGCCTTCTTCTTCATTGTCGTAATCCTTGCTTCATGTTCATGTATATGTGCAAGCATGTATTTTGGGATGTTGAGTTGGGTTCTCTCTCTCTCTCTCTCTCTCTCTCTCTTGGTGGTCTGGTTTGGGGGTTGTTACAGAAGGGAAGAGTGCTTGAGCAGGTTATTGGGATGGATCACTACTTGCTTTAAGCTGGATCCTTACATACCCCAGCTCTAGTTTCATGTTTGGGTGTCTTGATATGTATCGAAAGTTTTCCCTGGCTAAGATTTACTTATGTGCCTGTATAGTTTAAAGGAAATGCTATAAGAATCGTATCATACTTGTGTCATTTTGGTATAACTAAAGTTATTGATTTTCCAACTTCTATGAATTGTTTTATTTAAAGATGATTTCAATTTTGTACTTGATGAAACTTAAAAGTAAGCCTTTAGCATCCGTATCTCTGGCGTGGTGATACTCATTTTTCTGCTTGAGACTAAAAGACATTGTAACATGGAATCAATATTGTGTATTGTCTTTTGGTTGTGTGGAGGCTAAGCATATGCATCAGTCTCGTCTTCCTTTCATCTGTAATTTGAATTTTCATATGTTGAAATGTGGTTTTATCTGTTAACATTTGGATGACAAATTGAGGATGTATTGCTGCCATGATTGCAGGCGATCGAGATCGCAGTCATGCCCCTTCTGTCGTGACAGTCTGAAGAGAGTGAACTCTGGAGATTTGTGGGTTTTTACTGATAGTAGGGATATAGTGGACATGGCAACAGTGACAAGGGAGAATCTTAGAAGGCTTTTCATGTATGTAGATAAGTTGCCGTTGATTGTTCCAGATGCCCTTTTTGACACTTATGATTCTCATCTTAGATAGGCACAAGAATGGTCTGAGATCTCCATCTCCCAACGAGTTTGGGTTAGTAGTATCAATCCCAAACCCAGAAAAAGAAAAAAAGAGAGATCTTGATGAGTAGTTTCCTCTCTGTTTCCGTTGCATTGCATAAGGTCACTGAAATTGATTTGGCAAATATTTAGGCCAAATTAGAAAAATATCAGTGCTTTTCTTTTCTGAAGAATCCAACTTGGAGTTGGTTGGCGAGGTTGAGATTAGGTTAGAGATGGGGTTCATAAATTGTATTTAGCACATTTGTAAATCCTTGTATAGCTTCTTCATATTTACTCCTTAAGCTTTTGCTAATTCTGTGTCACTTGCACCTCCTCTTTCTTCTTCTTCTTCTTCTTCTGGTAAACTATAAATAATTGAAGCTACCATCAAATTCAACATAGAAAAGTGTGGTGGTAATTTTGGACTAAAAGTTTGAGACAGATTATTGAGTTGAAAAAAAAAAAGGTTGGTAATTAGTAAAAAATTAATAAGATGAATGGCAAATCAACCAGATTCCAATCAGTGGGGCCGTGTAGCATGTTCTTCTTATTGTAATGTGACCTTAAGATCCACAGCGGTGTTGTCCAGTCTTTCTAAGCAGATACTCCAAGATCCAACCTGTAAAATCCGGCAGATTGACCATCAAGTATGGTCCACTTTCTTTTTTTAACTTTGTCTTTCTGATTGTGCGTACAGGCGTTCTCGTTGTAAACGACACCGTTTCTTGCGATGCAGCTCAGTAACCGTTGGATTACGTCTGATTTGTTTTTAGCGCGTCACGACACCGAATTATTACTGTCACTTTATTGGTAAAAAATAACATGGGGTGGGAGAAGGAGAGTGCTTCATATATCATGACTCGTGACTGCGTTATGACTTATGCGTATATCCCTCTCCCTCCATTTTTAAACCGCATCTGTAGCCATAGCAAAGGAGAGAATATCTTTCTGGAATAAGAGAAGAAGAAGGGGCCAATAGAGAAAGAGAGGCGGGAGTGAGAGCGAAACGAGGGGAAAAAATGGGCAAAGGGGGAGAGAAGATAGAGGACAAGCTCGAGGAAGAGGAAGACGAAGGAGTAATGGCCACCGACTTCTTCTGGTCGTATACAGATGAGCCTCATGCTTCTAGGAGAAGACAGATCCTCTCTCAATATCCTCAAATTAAACAACTCTTTGGCCCTGACCGTTTGGCTTGCTTCAAGGTGTCTTTTTCTCTTATTCTCCATTTCCAATTTTTGGTCTTTGTTTATTTTGTTGTTTAGATCTGAGATAATGTGGGTGAATTTCTATGCTTTATTTGGATGATTAATGCGATTCTCCATTTTGCTCATTGTTGAGTATTTGCCTTTACACTTGCTGTTGTTTTCTTTCAAAAAATCATCATACATTCAATTTATTGGAACTGGATCTTTTTCTTTCGATATATATTGTAACTGTGCCTCGATTCATCTTTCAATTCGTAATTTTTCCTCATTGATTATGTGAATCGTACCTTCATAAAGAAACAAGATTTACTGGCAATGGATTCTTTCGTAACTCCATGGCTTATGCATAAGTTTGGTTGACTGTAACTCTCGTTTTGCAACTTTATGTGGTAACTTATGTTAATTTGACTTGTTTTCTATTGCATTTGAGAGCCTGAGAATCTTGACTTTAACTATTTGTTCTGCATAGAAGACGAGGCTTATTCCTGGAATCGAGAAGTGCTTGATAATGTGCAGAAGAACTTTATTGTTTATGACTGTGACTGACGTTTATTTTTGCACACCTTAGAATGTGTAATATTACTTTTTGGTTAGACATCTGCAATTCAATTCAAGATCTAATTTATAATTGCAATGTTTCTAGGTCACTCTTAATAATTTTTTAGATGTGCTTTTCACCTCCTTTAGTTAAAATCAAACAAGAGTATCACTCTGCCCAAATTTAAGGAAATTTGTATAGGTTTTATGAGATATCTGAAAGATGTTTTCGAGAAATTATCTTCCATATTTTCTACAAGAGAAACAAGAAAAGAATTCTGGTCTAGGGCTCTACGACTTGCCATGCCTTCCACACTTTTCCTTGTAATTGATTCTAGCTCCATATCTTAATAAGTAAATGTAAATGGATAAATATTTCCAATATTAGTTATTTTTATCCAGTACATGATTCCTCTTTTAGGTTGTGCAAAAAAAAAAAAAAAAAGAAAAAAAAAGGAGCTTTAAACTAAATTGAAAATCATAGTTATATATAAGATTGGTTGGAAATATTTGAGTACTGGTGTAAAGATACAGAGTGATGTGCATTTTTTGATGGAAATTGTGCATATTATCATATTTTTCTTCTTAATTTTAATGGTTTATGATCTTGAACTTTGTGATGTTTCAGGTTACTATGGTTGTCATGCTTCAGCTTTGGACAGCTACATTACTTCATGATGCTGGCTGGCTGAAGATACTGACAATAGCTTACTTCTTTGGTTCGTTCCTCAACCACAATCTTTTCTTAGCCATCCATGAGCTCAGTCATAATCTCGCTTTCTCTACCCCCGTCTACAACCGGTGGCTTGGGATTTTTGCTAACCTCCCTATTGGTGTGCCCATGTCCGTTACCTTCCAGAAATATCACCTTGAACACCATCGCTTTCAAGGAGTAGATGGGATTGATATGGACATCCCAAGCCATGCTGAAGCCCATCTTGTGAAGAATGTTGTTGCAAAATCCATATGGGTTATCTTACAACTCTTCTTCTATGCTCTGAGGCCTCTATTTCTCAAACCAAAGCCACCTGGTTATTGGGAGTTCGTCAACCTTTTTATTCAGATAGCCTTGAATGCCTCCGTGGTTCATTTTTGGGGCTGGCGATCTTTTGGCTATTTAATCCTTTCCACGTTTGTTGGAGGTGGAATGCACCCAATGGCGGGACATTTTATCTCCGAACATTATGTCTTCAAGCCTGATCAAGAGACATATTCTTATTATGGCCCTTTAAATTTGCTAACTTGGCATGTAGGGTTCCACAATGAACATCATGATTTTCCTAGGATCGCTGGGAACAGGCTTCACAAGGTGAAGGAGATTGCGCCAGAATATTATCAAAATTTAGACTCGTATAAGTCTTGGAGCCAGGTCATCTACATGTATATTATGGATAGGACAATTGGGCCCTACAGCCGAATGAAGAGAAAGGTGTCAACTACTACAAAGAAATCTGAGTAGCTGCTATTTCTTTCTCTTTTTTTTTTTTTTGCCCATTTTTCCATCTTTGCTGTAAGATAGTGCTATTTTTAGAAAAAAAAGAATTATAGTTTGAAACATTTATGTATCTTTATTTTACTTTTAGGCTGAAATGTTGAGTTGGTTATTTATTCTTGATCTGGAAAGAGCTTTTCTTTTTCTTGTTTATGACACTAAATAGTAAATACACAACATGCAATAACAAAGATGACAAAGACAACTTCCATTCTAAGTGGCATGCATGATTTAACCTAATTACAGTTAATTCCAACGTTATTGTTAGAAAACATCTCTTAATTTATTGGCATTGCAGGCTAGCAGAATTAGTTTGTTGCCTTCTTGTTGTTTTCCTCATAAGTTGATGCTATTCTCTTCACGAAGGAGTCTGTCTCTTTTGTCTACAAAGGAGGAAAAAAGAAAAAACATTTCCCAATTAAATGAGAAAATTACCATTCGCGTACTTACTTGACGGAAGGAAATTACTAATTCTGAAATAGTAAGGACCAAATTGTGTAATATGATAAACTTATGGTCTATGTTGTAATTAATCTAAATAATTTAAAAGGAAGATAAAGCTGTTATAATCGATTCTAAATCCTTACATTCCATGAATCATTCTTGGAGGCCAAATGTGGATCGCCATTAACCACATAAGAAGGTGTCTGTAAATGTTTATTTAGTAGTGGAAGCCTGGCTGCTGTGTATTCATCGTCACTGTCATAGTTGGAGGGTCCATTATAATTTACTCGTACAGCTCTCAAAGCCATTGCAAATAAGATACAGCATCCCTGCATGCATATCCAATTATGTCTCAGACTTTAATAAATTATTGGAAATCTGATCAAATTGAAAGGAATTTCTTTTTTAAAATACCTGAGCTAAGACGATCAACAAACCTATCCATTTGAAAACATCAAAATTTGACTCGACAAATTCTTTAAAATCATGGAATCTCCCTGTTGGATCCTCAGGTAAATCCTGTAGAAAAGAACAAGTAAAACAAAGTAAATAGAACAAAACAATATCAAGAAGTTTTGATTTATCAATTAATTAATGTACCTTTTCCCAAGCAGAATTTAGGAGTATATCAGCTGCAATTGCAGATTCCAGCAAGAAAAGCACAAAGATAATTACTGTATACTGTGTCTTCTATGAAGGTAAACACTATTTCTTAATTTCCTCTGAACTTGCATATATGTTTTTATTAGTTTAACAAAATTATAAGCTAAGCATAAGAATTAATTATGATAAAATATAATAAGGATACACAAGAAAGGCAGAAACTGTTTGAGCTATCTGCAGAAATATGGCCGAGACATGTAATGAAGCACATGGAAACGCCAATGCTTAGAAAAGTGTATATAAACCTGCAGGTTTATGGACTATGTCAAGCAATGAATGTATTAATCATGAAAGGAAGAGTTATTTATGACAAAATTGACAGTTTAACATAAAATATTTGATAAAACAAACACAAAACATAAGTGAAAAGATAGAAAGTACATGCCATGGAGCAGTAGAATCATGAACATCAAGAGATGATGATGAGCCTTCCATGTCTCTTTGCCACACTCTGGCCATCCAAAGACTATACAGAACCATTGCAATTCCAAACATTCCTACAACTGCATTTACCATTTTCAGTATTGACCTCAGCAAAGTCTTTGCAATGCTTGCCATTTTTTCTTAGAACTTGCAGAAATTGGAGAATCAAATAATTCAAAGGTTTATCTGATACAAAATTACATGACAACTGATCTTAATGGATCCATCCTGTTAATAGTACAGTTTCAGAACCCAAAGAACATGACAAACTTGGATATTACATCATAATTGCATGATGCATAATGAGCATGGAAATTTCTTGGAAACTGTCTTTGTACTGTTAATGCCCTTTTGGCTGGGCTCACTTTCCCTTTGGAAAACTACAAAATAATATCGTACTATATTAAAATTTGGAATGATATGCCAGTAGGTTGCTGTGGTGTAGTGGTTATCACGTCAGTCTTACACACTGAAGGTCCCCAGTTCGATACTGGGCAGCAACATTTTACTTCTCTTCAAACTTTTTTTGACATTTTTAATTTGGTTTTGAAATATAGTTTGTTTAAGCCACTACTGCCAATCTCGTTGCTGTGGTGTAGTGGTTATCACGTCAGTCTTACACACTGAAGGTCCCCAGTTCGATCCTGGGCAGCAACATTTTACTTCCCTTCAAATTTTTTTTGACATTTTTAATTTTTTTTTGAAATATGTGTTTCAGTCTCAACTCTCAATGTTGTTGCTGTTGTTTAGTGCTTATCACGTCAGTCTTACACACTGAAGGCCCCTTATTCGACGGCGGCAGCAACATGTTATTGGCATTTTGAATTCCTTTTCTACAAAATGAAATGTTCAAATTTCAGTCTCAATCTGCATTTCTTTCACAACTTTGAAACTATGTCGTTACTTGTTATTCCTATTGGTTCAAAGATGGGCCATCGTCGTGTAAAGGGACGATGATAGGACGAAGTATTGCCAAAAGTCTATATGAACATTTGAAGTAACTTCAGATAAAAGAAAATGTAGTAAAAGTTTATAGAGTGATTCTTATTGGAAAAAATAATTAAAAATTTTGAATATCTATCGCAATGTGACAGGAAGATTGATTCCTAAATTTCTTCCGAGTATTACATTTTCTCATTTTGTGGTTGTGGGTGATCTTCTGGAATAAATTATACAACTTGATGTCCTCTTATCGGTTTAATATTCACAGAGGCCTATTATTTTTGTCCTCGAAGAAATTCTCGCATGTTCATGTGAAGTTCTGCCTTGACTGCCATGCGCATTTTCTTCGAATCCTCCCACAGTAAACCACTCCATTCTCGTGCAAAGTCACAAGCAGCCTCAAATACATCCTGACAGATGAGATATGAAATGATGACCAAAAAAGAAAAAGCACGACCAAATTAACAGTCAAAATAAGATACTTGACATACTCTTGAGGGGAATTCATCATAGAAATGTGCAGGGGTCATCTCAACCCTGTTCAAATCTGATTCCCAGAGTCTTATCTGTTCATAAAAGAATGGGTTTCAAAACATTAGGAAGTCGAGAATAATCTGTGTCTCAGCATATGCAACAGCCAGAAAGACTGGTAATTAATATAAGAGAAGTAATTGGTTTGATAATGTTTGTGAATTTCATATTGGAGCTTTTGTATGATAAGAGGAAACAAAATATTTGAATTGACACATGTGTGGACATGGAAAATCATTGTGACCTGATCTGTCACATTTTCAGGAACAGTAGGTATTTTCTCTGCAACACGAGGATGAGCATTCTGCTGAAGAAAAGAAATTATCTGCAAAGGAAACCATTCAAAAGTAAACAGTTCCCAAATGTAAGATCAGAAACAAACAATATATGTTAAACTCCTAAAATATGTCAGGATCTATAAGTGCCTCGAAGTGACTTTTTGCCTAATGAAATAAACAGTTGATACATTCATACAGAGTAATCAGGACGAAAATACTATTTTTTAAAATTGTCTAATTCATGAATTTGGTCTTATTTACAAGATTCTTGGTGATCCAGGAAACCTTCTTTCTTTAGGGAAAAAATAAAGTACTGACCTGCTGGGCCCATTCATTCTAAATAAACGCTCACCTGTTCTGCTGTGATACCATTTTCAAAAGCATTATACAAGCTTTCTTTTGTTATTGCTCCAACAATAAGGTTTGGGAGCTGATACTCAACTCTGCATATATAAGCAGAAAGCATAGAACTTTTTAACTTCACAGTCAAACGCACAAGTTTAAGCAGTGAAATTATGATAGTAAAAAGTGAATGTGAAAAAAGAGTACTTGCCAGATTGATAAGCAAATTTAAGCAGCTGGCATTTTATTTTCGCTGTAAGTGTGGGGCATACCTTGAAAACAAACGCAGAATTTCACAATGCAGCTTTGATTGCGAATAAGCATACATCCTAAAGTTTGTTTCCACAACAACAAATCCCTGAATAGAAGAAAAAAAACTGTAAGAGAAATTTCTTCCCTCGCTCTCCCTTCCTAACTATATCACTCTTTCTTTTCTCCAGCAGGACTATGTCTAGCAAGCACTTTGTCTGTCTCACTGGGCAGACAATGTCAACCTCAGGCCTCAGCATAATGTACCAATTAGACAAAGGAAGGGTGATTAAAGTTTTAACTATTGCACATTAGTGAATATATTTGAAAATTGAAGTCATATTGTTATACAGCATTACATGCTACAACAACACCAGATAAGACATGCAATCTAAAATATTATTATTAAAGAGGAAAAACGGAAACTAAATAAATGGGGTTAAAGTCCAGGCATTTATGCGTAGGGGCTTTACGTTTATCACACCTGTTTCCGAGATGATGAATCTGTCAAGCTCACTGAAAGATTTGTAGCTAATTTAGTAGGTATGAACCAACTCTCCTTCCTGCCCTGAAAATCTATATATTAATAAGAGATGCAGAAAAGTAATACTTGTTATCTGATAGGTCAATGGAACATGGAAAACCTATAATAAAACAGATAGATAACCTGCTGAAGTTTAATTAATCCCAGGTCTGCAAGGTCCTTTATTGTATTCCTCTGAATATCAGTCAATGTATTCATATTATATGCCTAAATCATGAAGAGGAGAATGTAGAACATTGTAAGACTTCGGAAACAGTTCAAAAATGTACTTCTGAGAAAAGGAAAATGCATTGGAAATTTTTAATCAGACATTTTTATTTTGTGCAGAAAGTGTTATCCATGAGAAGACATGTAAACTACAAAATTACATGCAGTACCTCACCAGGGGTATGAAAACTAAGCTCTAGCAGAAAGGAAATCAGATCTGGTGGATCTATACCACGCTCCTGAACCAAAAGGAGAAAATATTAATCAAAGATAGATGATAAGCAAAACACTTAAGAGAACAAAATAAGCATAAAAAAAATCCTTGCAAAAAAATAACCAAGAAAATGTCTGGCTGTTTTGAGTTTATTTCAATTCAACTTAAAGTCAGCTTAAGTTTGGAACACTCATAATTAAACAAGCTCACTGGCATAACTTGAGCTCACCAACAAAATCCAAAAGGATGAGAATGACATAGGCGATGGCTGAATGGGGTTGGGTGCTCACTAGATCCCTGATTCTCATTACAACTATAATAAACACCACCAATATTCAAAAGTTCAAATAGGATATTAAAATTTTAAACATTGCATTTAAATCCGTAATTCTTAACCACAGCATAACAATGAATTATAAGAATATTCAAAAAAATCATTTTGAGATTAGCTGAAAATAATGTAACGAGTGGACTTTTCTTCACATATTAGACGATTTATATTCTTTCATGTATCAAGGGAAAAAAAAAGGTGATGTCAAATAATCATTTTTAAACAGTTATTTACATAATTAACATGTAAGCCACCTCCATAGTAGGCTGTGAGGCTTGATATCTAACAATTTAATTGTAGTTCCCTATGGCTCAAGAATTGCTTGAGCTTGTAAGCCTCACACTTGAATTATAGGTAGATTTTAGCTTATCCAACTCTGTTTAACATCATATAGAAACAATGTTATCTTGGTAATTCTCCAAGCAAACAGCTCTAGACACATTTCAGTTGTGCCAAACCCAAGCCGGTCAAGGAGATCGGATCACCTCATTTTTTGAAGAATTGGTTACTGTATGAATCTTAAGAAGAGCAATAAAAATTAACAAAAGGATTCAATAGTTCAAACATGTTAATAAGATGAAAGTAAGGTTCTATATAAATGATCAAATGCCACAAACATAAGATTTAAAATATATCAGTTTTGAACAAATCTTAGTTTAGAAGTTCTTTATACCACACGATGGGTTTCATAAAGAAATGGATTTGCAAGTAAGAGAGTCGCATCTGTAATAGACTTTATCAGAACTCAGAAGTCTATTACTACTTGGGAAAAAAAGTAAGAAGAAAAAGCCACCAAAAAGAATTTAACAAGTTCTTACCTCAGAGTTAGAGATATATTCTCTGATTATGTACCATAGTTGTGCATTTGTATCCATCAGCTGCAATTGCACATATTGAGAAGAAATTTCAAATTACAGTAATTAACAATAAGAAAGTGCAAATCACATATGATTAGCATGATGCACACCAAAAATTGGAAACCACCCTCAGTTAATCGGGCAGCATCTTTATCCCTACAGAAAAGGCAAATATGTAGCATGTCAGAGGTATGAAATGTAGGATTCTCAATGTTCAGAACTAAAGGTGTATAATATGTGTTAACAAATATTACCTTTGACTCAAAAGACCCCTTTGGAAAATTTTAATCATAGAAGAGCTAAAGTTGGTCAGCTTTTCTGCTTGGGCCGAGTTTATAAGTTGTAGCAAGAAACACTGATTTAACACAATCACAGGCCACAAGAGAACAGTCATAAGAGGAAAAAGTAATAATATCATTTCATATCATAGTGGTTACCAACTTACCATGATAAACAAGAACTAGCTTATAATTTCTGACAAAGAAAAATGAGCAAATGACCCAAATAATAGAAATACATAGATGAAGCTCACACCTCCCACTGTCCAAGGGCATATGCCTCGAGTTCCTCTGGGCTTGGGAGTCTTACAATATTTGGAGGCATTGGTTCCCTAGGCAAAACTTCACTGAAGTATGAAAAATTCAATTTTCAAGCATTGGTGATAAGACAAGGTTAGAAGTTAAACACAAAATCTAAGAAATTTCAAGCAATACAATACCGTCAATCAAAGGCATGAATGATAAATTGACAATGCTTGATGTCTAAAGTTTGGAAATGAACAAGCCCAAATTTCAGTTTAACTATTTAAGCATTATTTATCTGTTTATGTTAATAAGACGAGACACAGTTTAAAATGCAGAAGAAAAGTCTACATATAATATGGTTTTCAATGCCTATTTACTGATATCGGTACATTTATGTGTAACCTTTAAAATAATTTACTTCAATGGAATACATTAAGCAAGATGGGTTTATTCCTTTCTCCCTTTGATTTCCTTGTGTTGTGTTTGATAAATCCTACCTGACCAATAAATTCATTTAAGCTAAGAAATACAACAAACAAAGGCCACACATGTGAATGTAAAAACTTACCGATCTATTAAATGCTTCTGAAGATTAGTCTGAAATGTTAGATTTAATCTGTAACTGGCTTCCTTTTTCCTGCCATTTTAATAATATGAACCAAAAATTTCAGCAAAATGCAGATAGTGTATTGACGACTAATGTTTTCATTATTAATAACATGAAGATCAACATGACTGATCAAATCTGTCCAATCAGCTCAAATCTCAGAAACCAATAGAATTACAAATTAAAATTCGAATAAAACAATTGCAAATTACCTATCGACAGTTTCAGTAAAAATTCTCAACTGAATCAAGCGATCAATGGAGACTTTATGCTTAGAGGATCCATCAGCGAGCACCCACTCCCCCAGCATCTTGGCTGTTACTGGACCATCTATATACAACATTTCCAACACATATTTCTTCGCTAAAGGAGGCAATGACCTAAAACCAAACTTAACAATTTATTTTTCAGCCACTGTAATGATAAAATAAAGCAATAATAGTTGAAATGTAAAGAGAAGAGAAAAGGAACACCTGAGAATAGCTTGGCAAATGAAGGGATTAGCGTAAAGCTTGTCCAGCTTCATGGCGGGAAGAGACGCCACCATGTCCATGAAATTCTTAGCAATTATTCTTACCTGAGGCATTTTGTTTTTTCGAGGGAATTTCAAATCCTCTTATTTATCTCAAACTTGATATTTCAGTTTCTTTTTTAGGGTTTTTGATTGATGAGGCTTCTGATCAGTGCTTGCTGAATTAATGTATTGCTGTGAGACGTAAGCAACCGAGTACTAGTGTCCGGTTACTGAATCACAGAAATACGACGTCGTCTTTTCGAGTTTGTTCCTGCTCCAGTGACACTGATAGAGATGTTTTTAATTAATTTTTACTTAGAAAGTAGTTTAAACCAGGGATAATGCTAATAGTATGCATTTAAATTATTTTTTCTATTTTACCCTTCAATAAATTCACATTTTACATGTAGTTGCATTTAATTACACCTATAAATTTGGAGCTAATTTATTATAAAAATAAGGGTAGAAAAGAAAAAACACAAATTATCACTAAATTAATTGTATTTTCTTAAAATTTGTAGAAAAAGAAACGATGACAATTTTTTTGGGACGAGAAGTAATTGCTTTCTAAATTATTTCTTTTGCAGATGATGGATTAAAAAAAAAATCAATTGAAAAAATTTCTCTAGTAAAAAATGTGAGGTAACATTCTAAAATTCAGTCCCAACTAATATCTATATTAAGACAAGAATATCCACGAAATTCCCTTTGCATATTTGAACTTTTCAATCAAAATGTTAAAACATTATCTGCTGGCAATTTCTAAGGAATCTGATTCTTAGACTCAATCTGGTCAACTGTTTTAGCCTTCAATACAATGGAAATTCTAACCATCTCTGAATTTCCTTTTCATGGCCATGCTATGGTTTTCCCGTACTGCCTGTTCAGCGTATTAAGAATTTGATATGTATCAATGAATTTTAGAAGCAAAACCTCCTCATTTCCAGGAGTTGCTAAGACCTTTAGTACAGAATCTGCTTACTCAAATATACAGGGGCGATCTGCGCCACTTTGACAGATCCCAAGCTGCTAAAATTGTATCAAAGCGTGATAAAGCAAACACAAACACTTGCATAACTGCTGATCCCACCATAAAAAATTTCACCTATTTCATCAAAATGAACAGAATCATGGTACAATTTCGTCTCAAAGTTATAGAAAATACATTTTGAAACTATGCTACTTCTGAAACCAACTTCATTGGTCTGTATCATCAACCAAAAATGTGAAGGGATTGATTTTGATTTTACAAATCGGTTATCCAAGCTATGCTGTCAAAAAAACAGATATCAACTACAACGTAGCTTCAGACACCCAATGAGGGATAAGACATGGATAAAATTAAGATGCTGCCAACAAAAAAGGACCTTAGGTTGTAAAGATCCACAGCTGGAACCAAGAAGCAATAAGAATCTTCTGGGGCTACATAAGCTAACAAAATTGACTGCGTCATGTTTCTCACCGTGGCTTTCTTTTCTCTTTCTACCTATTTTCTCTTTCACTCGCTCTATTTCTGTCTATGCAGAGGTGCAAGGTATGTCTTCAGCAGGTTCATCAGGTTTAGAAGCTATTGGAGGTGGCTTCTGAATATGGGCTGGCTTTACAGAAGGTGGAGGCTTGCTTGGCCTGTTTGGTCGAACCTGATCAACTTTATCTGGTTCAATTTCAAACTGCAGTCCAGAATGAACAAGCATCATATTAATGAAATAAAGATATAGCATAGCACATGAATTTAAGGAGAATGCTACCTAATCCTACAAGAATGATTTTATTTGAGCTTAAGTTGTAATTTTTTACCATAATAAATTGGTTGCTTCCTCTTTAATGACTACAGAAGCTCAAGACAAAAGAACTGGTGGCAGATGAAGTGGGCTAAGGAAAAGAGAAAAGGAATCTTTCTCTGATCAACTTATTCAGATTAACAATAAAATGAACAGCAAGTATGATATATGCATCAAATTCAGTAACACCACTTGAAATCCACAACTTCCACATCAAATACAAGCAGGAAAATGTTTTAATTTTTCACATAAATGTTTGCCAAAGATCCTCTAGATAATACAGAAACAAAGAGCTTTCCAAATAACACAGTATATTGAAAAGGGTCCATCCCTCTGTTATTGATGAAAATCAGCATTCATGCAAATCCTTCTCATGTATAAATTGAACATGAACCAACATAGTCAACAATATGATGAGAACAGACTCACCTTGTAACCACAGCCAGCTACACAGGCATGGAAGCATTCCTGTATAAAGAGAATGATGAGAAAAAATTTAATAGCTGAAACAGAACAGGTAGAATTGGAAATGGATTGAAAAACCAGCATTTTATTATCTATCCAAAAACATTTTGAAGAAAATTTTATGAAATTTATCTATTCTAAACACTTCCTCAGTCTTATGGGAGTGAAAAAACTCAAACGGATCATGACACTTGAAATGAAAAACTAAGTGGGGCACTGCACAAAGTCAGGAAAAGAAGGGACAAGGACTTGAATCACATCATATGATATCACTGCAACAGTGATTGAAAAGTGTGAAAAAGAATGGAAGAGAGAGAAAAAGTTACAGGTTAAAGGGATAAAATACCTCAGAATAACTGGCAGCTCCAGGTGACCTGTCAATGTATGCACTCCACTGCTGATCCTTAAATACAGGGTCCTTGTAGCATATTTCATTGCACTCAGACAGACCTGAAGGTTCAAGAACATCAGAGTTAAACTCGTAAGCTTCAAGTGTAACTCCCAATAGAAAGAAAAAATTTACATCTAATCTATGTGAAAAAATGGCAATTTAGGGGGAGAGTTATTCCTTTTTTGGGAGGGGGCGTGATGGATACTCACATTCTTCCCATGTTTCTCCATCAGCATCACATCCCTTCTTGCAGAACACTCTCCCTGCAAAATTCCAAACTACCAGTCAGACAGATCAAAGTGATAGTTTGATATCAGATCTAATATCATGTCAATTATGAGAAAATCAAGTGCAATGAATCCAAAGTTCTCCCTGTGGCACTGTGGCATACGATATTCCACAAATTCAATAACATCTGTGGCATCTTGAAAATGTCAATAACGTTAATTGAGAACCTAGTAAGCAATCTCTCACATGCAACTTGTATCATGTAAACAATTATTTACATATGAGCATCTGGGTTCAGCCATTCACAAAGCACTAAGAAAAAGTCACCAATAATGAGGAAAGGCGGAGTAATACAAAGTTAATAAATCCATTACAAACTTCACAAACTAGCACCATTTACAATACATAGGCTTTCCTTCCAAGCATTTTTCTTAGCATTTGAGACATCTTGAAAATGTCAAATAACATTGATTCATAAAATTATTTTCCTCACATTTCCCCTGTCCATTGGTTGTCACCAGAAGCAACAATGTGATGTCGATATTGACAATGCAGTTCATGCAGTAGCCTCTATATTTTGTTTCCATGTATTACAAAGTCAAGAACATTGTAACGAACAATTGAATAGCCACTTCCAGATAAATAATCAAACAGGAGGATTACTCCATTATTCTTTAAATTAGAAACAATAGCAGCTCATATTTTTATATTTCTTATTTCTTAAACATGGTCCAATTATGCAACCAATAAAAGCTATAATCAATCTTTTGAGAGGAGGGAAATTCAAAAGGGTACAGTAATTCATATTACCAAACATAGGCAACATAGGATACATTCGTAATCACATTCCTGCTTCCCTTCCCCTTTCCCCCATACCCAAAGAGTATACATACGTATAATCAAAAAAATCTAAAAAATCGAGTAAATTAACAAGAAATTCATCATTAATCGTTAAGAAATATCAAATCTAAGTTACAATATACAAGTCTTGGTGGACAACGAACAAGAAAAACAAAAGCGAGCAACTAAAATGAATTATATTTTAATTTTTTTTAACAAGGAATAACGAGGTAGAGGAAGGTTACATACATGGAATCTGAGTGAGAGCAGCGTATTTGTGAGTGCATTCGTTGCCACAAGGTCGAGCCCATTGCTGGGGTAGCATCTTTTACGTCTTCGTTCTTACAATTTCACAGCTCTCTCTATGTTGGGAGGATAGGGAGAGGAAATTGGAACAGGAGAGATTCACAATATACAGGGCTAATTTCGTCCTTTCAGTTTTATGACAGGGTTTTCGGGGACTCCCAATTCTTCTTCCAACATCTGGCGCTCAGTTCTCCTCTCTTTTTTATCTTAAAAAACACAAAAAAAAAAAAAAAAAAAAAAAAAGGGCTATCGCGTGGCAAGGAAACTTTTCCGCCCTTACGGAAACTTTTCGTCCCAGATACAAACTTTTCTGTTCGATAAGAATTTTTTTTGCTGGACAGAACAAAATTTTCCGGCCGACAGTGAAACAATTCCGCTGTCAATCAACCGCAGAAAGATTTACCAGATCACACAGGAAGGAGTTAGAAGTATTATCTATTGTCTGCCATGGCCAATTATAATTTGTATATTAATTAGGTATGCACATCCAAAACGTACCTCCTCCCAAAACAGAGCTACCAAAGAGAGAGCCAGAGAAAACTAGGAGATGGAGAAGAGAAGTGAATGAATTTTGATATCCATCTGGTCGGAGAAGAAGCCTCGTCAGATGTATTATCATTTTATATGTTTCAATTTTTCTGATCATGGTGCCTTAATCGTAATTAATCTAGCAATTATCATAATTATAAAAGTAAAACCCTGTAAAGGATTGTATTCTGTTAAAGCTACCTTCAATTCAAGTTATCCATAACAGCTTGCCTCTAGCAAAAATTCAACTTACAGTCTGCAACTTCCATCTACCTATTCATTTTTTATTTAAAGATAAATGATGGCTTAGAGGCAGGTTAGCTTTTTTTTAATTAAATTTTCTTTTGAAAGATTTTTTCTTAATTAAGTTCTAACGAAAGTTTAACATTGTAACTCTACAATTCTGAGGATGTTTGAATACTGTTAATATTACATCAAAACTTATAGTTTATTACTTGAGATTATTAGCACATGGATAGAAAATTATATATTCTTAAAGATGTAAAATTGAAATTCTCTTTTTTTTTTTTTTTTTTTTTTTTGTTGTGTCAAATAATGGACGGAGATGGAATGAAAGTGGAGTGAATTTTCATGGATACTCGATCCAAAAAAAAAAATCCATTTAAAATATATTTGGGTAAGTTTGAGACATATAAATATTATATTAATTAAAAAATTATTTCATGATCAATGAGGTGTAGGTTGAGATGATTAGTGACATTAGTTCTTACAAGATTGAGAATACAAGTTTAATTTCTAAAATTCTACTTTACTGAAAGAATAAAAAACTTTTATGCTCTGTATATCCATTGCCTTCAAATTTTAATATTTTGGCTTATTGAATATAATTAGACGGTGATATAACATAAATCCAAATAATTCAATTCATTTAACATATTCTATTCATCTCATTTTATTTGTTTCAAAATATTTGTAATGTTTCTAAATTTATATTTCTAAATAATTTTTTTTATAATAATATTTATAATTGTTCATGAATGATTTTTATTAATATTTTTTTTTATTTTTGTGGAAAAAATGCGACAAATGAAGATTTAATAACATCTTTTTGTTTGATTTAATGGTAGAAAAAGGTAGTATTAAATATAAATATTATGAAAACATCCATGTCATAGAAGATTTATAAATATAATTATGGATAATTTTGAAAATTAATTTTTTTTAACCATGATTACACCTCAATTCTGAGAGTCGAAGACTATGATATTTAGATAGGTTTCAACCCCTCAAATAACTTTTAAAAACTCATATCTAAATCTATCAAATAACCTTCATCCAAACAATAAGTAAAGTAATATTACAGGAAAATATGGTAAATATTTTTTTATATATATTTATGGAGAAATTATAATAAATGGAAGTTTAATAATATTATTTTATTTGATTTGATACTATAAGAAGGTAATATTAAATGTAAATATTACGAAAATACTATTTATAAGTATAGTAATAAATAATTTTAAAATTTAAAATTTTTAACCATTACACCCTAATTTCAGACGTTGAAGATTGAGATGTTAAAATATGTTTTTAACCCCTTAAATAACTTTCAAAAAATCATATTTTTCCTTAAACCTTCTTCTCAAACGACTAAATAACCCTCATTTACGTTACTTTACTTTTCAAACCTGCCAAATAATCTCGATCCAAACCATCTGTTGATGAGCTAAGGGTAAAAAAAAAAATATATAAAATAAATTTTATTGACTAAATTTTTAATATACGTAAACCATATAAACAAAATGAGAATAGATAGAGTATGTTTTAGTCTATTGAATATGATTAAATTTCTAAAAATTTAAATTCATATAATTGAATTCGTAGAATTTAATACAAATTCAATTTTTTTATGCCAAATATAAAAATTTAGATTTATAAGTGAATTATACAAAATTTTATAAAATTCATTTATTTCAAAACAGGTAAACTAATAATTAATTGTGATTGTAAAAAATTATTACCATTTTTTTAATGATTGGTTTTGTACTGATTTGGATGGATCTATTTTTAAACTAACAATAAAATGTGCTTTCGGTTTAAAAAATGTTTGCAAGATGTATATTTTATTGGATTATTTCCCACAACATCAGTCGCACGTGAGTCAGCAACGCATACAAGCTTTACATCGTTCTATGGGAGAGAGAGCAGTAGTAACAGCAGATAGAACGAGTAGAGATGGACAATCTTCAATGGCGGATATTACCTTTGCTGGCACTTTTCGCTTCGTTTCTCTTCTTCTTCTACGTCCAAAATTCTTCTAAGGTAATAGTTTCTGTCTTCAATTTTTCCTTATTGATTGGTTCTATACCTTCTGGTCAACGGGAATCGCTGTTGTTAGTTGTTACATACATATATCTCCAACTCCAAGGCGATGTTATGCTAATACGACGACATTTCTGGTGTTGCAGTTGTCCCACGGCGACTGTAGCCTCCTTCCTTATAAACATTATTGGATAACCAGCAAGAGCATTGTGACACCACAAGGGATCATTTCCGGCGCAGGTGTGTTTTTATAGATAATATTTGCTCGCCTTTTCGCTTAATTTGGAGCAGATAGTCATAAAGATATGCTGCTTAGGGATATTCATTCCAATTGCTATAATACGTTGTTGTTTAAATTTATGATTGAGCAGTAGAGGTAAAGGAAGGGAATATTGTATCCATAGTTAAAGAAGAGGATTGGCAGGGATATTCCAAGAGGGGACCGATACTTGATTACGGAGAAGCTGTGGTTATGCCTGGCTTGATTGATGTGTAAGATTAGTGTGTTTCATTGCCTTGTGTTTTTATTTTGGTACGAGTTATTTCGATAAAGTAAATTGTAATTCAATTATTTCTCAACTACTGGGGAAAATTCAGAATCCAGTTAGCTACTTTGTTTGCTAAATGATGATAAAATAATTAGACTCTAATAACTATCTTCTTCTGATGAAGTGCTTCTGGTATGATCATGGCAGGCATGCACATCTTGATGATCCTGGAAGAACTGAATGGGAAGGATTTCCTTCAGGAACTAAAGCAGCTGCAGCTGGTACAGTTTTCTGCCTATTTGCATGAACTTTATTAAATTTATAATAAGGAGAATCCCTGATTATCCCTATTAAAAGAACAAGGTAAAACATTCACAATTATATGTTGTCTCCACTTTTTGACTCAATTGATGTGATTTATATATTTTGACATGGGATGTCTATGGATATCCACACTCCAGAATTGTTTTATTTTTCTTCATTCCTTTTCCTTATCTCTTGTGATTGGCTTGTTTTTCTGCACTATTATTTACTAGTACTACTATAGGATCTTTTATGTATTTAACTATGCTTGGTCTATTGCATTGTGTGAACTAAACATTTAGATCATTATACACGTACAGGAGGCATTACAACGTTGATTGACATGCCTCTGAATAGCTTTCCTTCGACTGTTTCTGTGGAGACTTTTAGACTCAAGGTACGAATGATCAAACGAGACCTCTATACTTCTTTTAACAAATGCACAAATGTAAGTGCTTTAGACATGATAATTCTACTAAATTCAAGCCCTGGTATGGGATGCCTTTTTCCAGCATACTCTAGGTGTCGCAATTCAATTCCATTTATCTTTCTCCTTATATTGAACCTATGCATGCTTATAGAGGTTCTCTTGTTACTTGTTAGTTGTTACTCATATATATCTCACTAACTTTTTTCTTTAATGGAACGTTTGACATGCTTGTGTTAGCTTGAGGCTGCAGAAAAGAATATCTATGTTGATGTTGGTATGATCTTGAAACTGCATGCTATGATGCCAATATCTTAGAGACCCGTTTCATGACTAGATTATCATCAGGTTTCTGGGGAGGCCTAGTTCCTGAAAATGCTTTCAATGCAAGTTCTCTAGAAGCTCTCCTAAATGCTGGTGTTCTTGGTTTAAAGGTAAAATGTCTCTCATTTATAAGCTAATTGCAACAGATAATTATATCCATGTCTTACAAGATGTTTCCTTATTGAAATCTTCATTGTAGCCAATGATAGCATCGTGTCAATGATATCTTAGGCATTATTTATTCAGATAGGATGTTATTATTTTTATCATACAATAGAAGTAATATCCTGTCATATCAGTGAAAAGCTCAAATGAACTTTTTTGCAGTTTGCAATTTAATTACTCAAATGTGATTTGACCTTTTATTTATGTTTGTATAGTCTAGTTTTGTTTTTGTATGGACTAATCTTCTTACTGCTTCTTTTTTTTTTTTTTTTTTTTTTTTTTTTTTTTTTTTTTTGTAGTCTTTTATGTGCCCTTCAGGGATCAATGACTTTCCTATGACCAATGCCCGTCATATCAAGGTCCGTTGCTTGGAGCATGGTTCAACTTCTCTGATATAAAGCTTGATCTGGTCAAACAAATGCAGTTGGAGTTTCTAACTTAACAATCTACACTGATACACAATGTGTTCTACCTTTTTTTTTTTTAATTTCATTTTTTTTTTTTTATTTTTATAATTGACAAACTCATACATAATTTATTAATGCTCTTTGAAATTTTGTACCCTTGATAATTCTCGTTTGTGCATTGAAATGATTTAAACAGGTGGATGATGATTCCCCCTCTTTCAAAGTGCTCTAATTCCTCCATTTTTTAATTTTGATTGAGTTGATTTTATTTGTTTGTTTAAGATTCATACCATTTACTTCTTTAGGAGGGATTATCTACACTGGCAAAATATAGAAGACCTTTGCTTGTACATGCAGAGATTCAGCAAGATTCTGAGAACTACACAGAAGATGCTGAAAATGACCCTCGACATTATTCAACATACCTTAAGACAAGGCCACCATCATGGTAAGATATTGTCAATGACTACTCTATGTGAAGAAGTGGGCAAGTTACAAAGCTCCATAATGTTAGTTAATATAATTTCTTTTTGGAGCTAAAAGTTTGCAATCTTATTGGAAATGGAGCTAAAAGAAAGCATAATTACAGAGTTCAGTTTTTTTGGATATTATTAGTAAAAAAAAAAACTATATATATGTATATTTTGATTTGGCTGTTAAAATTTTTTTCTGATATCTCTTGGATGTCATTTGTCTAATTTTTGTTCCTTTATTTTTCCTTGAAGAAGTCTAATGATTTTTCAACGCATTGCACCCTAGTATCATATTGGCAAAATTAGCAATTGAATATTCTTCTGCACTTCCTTAAAAAGCTGTGTAATGCCAATTAACATTTGGTGAAAAATTAACATTTACATATAGGTTTATTGCAACAGGAATCAGCTTTCCGTTTACATTTTATCAGAAAATTGTTTGCAGTAGCATTTCATAATGAATTTATAATAAATGGTTGATTGACATGATCTCTTTTTATTTACTTATATAACTGCTGATCTTAGTTTTTCCCTGTTCAGGGAGGAGGCAGCTATTAGAGACCTAGTGACACTATCAAAGGACACAAGGATTGGTGGTCCTGCTGAAGGAGCTCATCTTCACATTGTTCATTTGTCTGATTCAGGTTCGTCCCTGCAACTTATAAAGGTAAGGAACTTTTCCTTTTTTCAAGTTTCTGGTTGGAATTATGGTCATCAATTCTCCTTTCATTGCTCCAACCAAAATTTTTAGTCCTTGGTAATAGCTAAATACTTTTTCAACATGTTGTCTATTCTATTTTTACAGCTAGCAAAAAGAAGTGGCGACAGTGTAACTGTTGAGACGTGCCCCCATTACCTAGCCTTTTCAGCAGAAGAGATTAAGGATGGAGATACCCGTTTTAAATGTGCTCCACCCATCCGTGATTCAGCCAATAAAGAAGCACTATGGAAGGCTTTGTTGGTACCTGTGATTCCAGGATGCATTTGAATCCTATGATCCTTTTTTCTTCTATCTTATGCTTATATTCTGTTTCAGGGAGGAGATATTGACATGTTAAGTTCTGATCATTCACCAACAGTCCCAGAGCTTAAACTTTTTAATGAAGGTAACTTCTTGAGGGCATGGGGGGGCATATCATCTTTGCAGGTTAGTGTTTTTTTTTCCTTCTACAACACGTATGTGTGTCTTTGATTCAGTTTACTATTTTGCTACTACTGGTTTTGGAACTCATTGTTAACAAACTTGAGAGCATCTGCAGTTTGTTCTTCCTGTGACATGGTCATATGGGCGAAAATATGGAGTAAGTTTGGAGCAATTAGCATTGTGGTGGAGTGAAAGGCCCGCTAAGCTCGCCGGACAAGATTCAAAGGTAAAGCAAATTTCTTTCTATTGGCTTTCCAACTAATAAAGGAAAAAAGATATTAAAAAGGAATAAGGACATGAAATGATGTTGCTCATCTTAGATCAGGTCATGTCAACTGAATCCATATTATTTTTTGCAGGGGGCCATTGTAGTTGGAAATGATGCAGATATCGTCATATGGGAGCCAAGCACGGTGTTTGATCTCAACAATGATCTTCCTATATATTTTAAACATCCTGTACATCTTCTGATCTCCATATATACTTATTTTATAAATTCCATTAATTCTTGTTTCTTTGAATAATATCTTCTTCTTCTTAATCTTCTTCATCATCTACTTTGCCTAATGACCACTGAGAATTAGTTAGTAGCATCAGAACCACTGATCATATTTCAAATACAGAGTATCTCAGCCTACATGGGAACCAAACTTTCGGGAAAAGTTTTGGCAACATTTGTTAGAGGAAACCTAGTCTACAAAGAGGGAAAACATGCTTCTGCTGCTTGCGGTTCTCTTATCCTAGCAAAATAAAGGGGTAAACTGGAAATGTAAGCCATGTAGCCAATTTCCCAACTTGTATTTTTTTTCTACTTAATGTCATATTTGTGGTGTTAGTTTTGAATAATCTGGTTTTCTAACACTTCCAACTTGTTTTCTTGTACAGATTTTAATCAAGCTTGTCCAATTGACTATTTGATGCAATTTAACAAGAAGTGAACATCTGGGCTCGGATGTTGATAGATCAGTACTGCAATTAAAACAAGAAATATACGAATCATAAGCCATCTCGTCACTATCATCAGTGTTATCACATTGTAACTTATGTGTTAAATTAGATACAAACGAACATTTTGCAACCACATGAGATTACTATTGCTGCTGTTGCTTAGAACGCATGAATCTCGACGTTGAATGTGAAATTTACGGATAAAGCTCGAATTTATTGTCATTCGTATTTTCCATGGCTAGATTAGATAAACGGTAACTCTGTCTTTAAAACGACACCACATAAAATATTTTCTCATTCTCATCTGTTATCATATCTACAAAAATGTCTCTGTCGTCGAACGACCGCGTGAAAGTTGAACCAATAGCCGTATTGACGCTAAACTCTCGCTTAGCTTGGCTGTCAGCTGAAAATGGATAAGAGACCGCGAGACCCCAGCCAGAATGCCCACCGGCACTCGAAAATGAAAAGGCAACTGAATTTCAAATTTTAGCAATAGCGATAGTCTATGGAAGTCTCGTATCACTTCATCTCCGTCAGCAAATCCCCAATTCTCTTCTCCAAACCCTTCAAGACCTTTAAACCTCTCTTTTCCCTCCAAAACTCGCCCGACTCGATTTCACCTCAGCTCTCTCTGCAATCCGAAACCTTAAAAGTCCTAGAATGGAGCTCGCTTTGCGACCGGCTCTCTTACTTCACATCAACCTCAATGGGCAATTCAGTCGCTCGAAATGCAAGCATTCCCATCGGGAAAAGCCTCCAGGAAAGCCGTAAGTTACTGGACCAGACCGCTGCAGCATTGGCTGTCATGCAATCTGGGCCGCTGGATTTTTCGGAAATTGAAGATGTAACTGGAATTGTGGATTCTGCGGTTTCTGGGAATTTGCTTACTATTGGTGAGCTCTGTGCTGTGAGACGGACGTTGAGAGCTGCAAGGGCCGTGTTGGAGAGGTTAAAAGATGGTGGAGATTGCTTAGAGAGGTATATGAATTTTATTGTCAGTGATATGTTCTCCTTAGTTATATGTTTTATTTATGCCTATAGTTTGTTATGAGCATTTCTTTAAGAAGACAGGATCTCATGCGTTTTTTTTTTTTTTATTTGAATAGGTACGGTCCACTTTTGGAAATTCTCCAGAGATGCAGCTTCCAAATAGAGTTGGAGCAGAAGATAGGATTTTGCTTAGATTGCAATCTTTCGATAATCCTTGATAGAGCCAGTGAAGAACTGGAGATCATTAGGTCTGAAAGAAAGAGAAACATGGAGAATCTGGATACCTTGCTGAAGGGAATATCAACTCGGATTTTTCAGGCTGGGGGTGCTGACAGACCTTTGGTAACTAAGCGCCGTTCTAGGTTGTGTGTGGGAGTTAGGGCAACCCACAGACACTTGATTCGTAATGGTGTGATTCTTGATGTTAGTGGTTCTGGTGCAACATACTTCATGGAGCCTGATGATGCAGTCGAATTGAATAACCTTGAGGTCATGCTCTCAAACTCAGAGAGAGCTGAGGAAATAGTCATTTTAAGCTTGCTTACATCTGAAATAGCACAATCAGAGAAGGAAATAAAGCATTTATTGGATGGAATTCTCAAAGTTGACCTTGCATTTTCTAGAGCTGCTTATGCTCAACAGATGAATGCGATCTGTCCAATTTTGACTTCAGAGGGCTGTGAAGGTGAACTTTCTGGGGGAGCACATTATCCATTGTTAATAGATATTGAAGGTATAAGACACCCATTACTTATTGGGTCATCTCAAAGAAGTTTGTCTGATTTCCTTGGTTCCAATTCTCAGAATTCAACTGAATTGAATTATGGAGATGGTGTAATGGCTACTGAAAGGTTGTCAGAAACTGTATCTGAATTTCCTGTGCCAATAAACATTAAAGTGGAATGTGGAACCAAAGTGGTTGTAATTTCAGGACCCAACACTGGAGGAAAAACTGCTTCTATGAAAACTCTAGGCATAGCATCTCTTATGTCAAAGGCTGGCTTGTTTTTGCCTAGTAAAAACATCCCAAGAATTCCATGGTTTGATCTTGTTCTAGCGGATATTGGAGATCACCAGGTAATAGTTTCCCTTGTCTATGGGAAATGTGCTCTTAGTTCAATCAGTTGGTCCATTCCATTCTGACTGTTTTTCTTTTATTGAAGTCGCTGGAGCAAAATCTTTCAACTTTTAGTGGGCACATATCACGCCTTTGTAAGATCTTGGAAGTGGCCTCTAAAGAATCACTTGTCCTCATAGACGAAATTTGTAGCGGAACAGATCCTTCTGAAGGGGTGGCACTTTCAGCCAGCATCTTAAAATATCTTAAAGATCGTGTTAACTTAGCTGTTGTAACAACTCATTATGCTGATTTAAGTCGCCTCAAAGATAAGGATACTGGATTTGTGAATGCGGCCATGGAATTTTCTCTTGAAACCTTACAACCTACTTATCAGATCCTCTGGGGGAGAACTGGTGATTCTAATGCACTAAGCATTGCTGAATCTATTGGTTTTGATAGTAGTATTATTGAACGTGCACAGATGTGGGTTGAGAAGTTAATGCCTGAAAAGCTGCAACAGCGGAAAGGTTTGCTGTATCAATCACTACTGGAGGAAAGAAACAGATTGGAAACTCAGGCCATGAGAGCTGCTTCACTTCATGCAGAAATTATGCAAATCTACCACGAGGTATAGTTTAGACATTCCAGCTTAGGATGAAATTGGTTGCCCCAATTTTTATAGTGTGCTTTGTGTCTGTGTTGTTCAGTCAAGTTATTTTGTTTCTCACTTCAACTAAGTTTCATGTAAGTACTCTGCAGTATTAGCCGAATGAAATGCTTTACTGTTAGTGCATAATTTGGCAGCCCCTTTAGGATCTGGTTTTTCTAGTATTAGTCTTGGCCAGTGCTTGGATCCACAGCAATTAAAGGCACAAGGCGCACTAAAGTGCAAAGGGCTCTGGAGCCCAGGTGCCAGCCTCTAGGTGAAGGCGTGCCTTTAATAACTATGCTTGGATCATCACCATTTCAGCTGCTGTATCCTGCCAAAATTTACTTGACCAGTCTTGATGGTGTATCCTTGAATCAACACTTTTAGTTTAGTTGTAGCATATGGCATACATATCTTAGAGATTTCTAGAAAAGATTGTCAAAATTGATTTTTTACATGGTTTCGAAATTTGCTCCATTAGTACCTGAGAAATTTGAATTGATTGTTAGTCTGCAAATAAGAAAAAAAAAATATGTGACATTCTTGAGTCAATATTGTGGCACTAATTACTGTTCTTTGTTTGCCTTTCCTTTGTTTTTCATCGATTTTATTGATCAAGATTCAAAACGAGGCAGAAGATCTTGATAGGCGTGTGCCAGCACTCATGGCAAAAGAAACCCAACAGGTCCAACAGGAAGTAAAGGTTACGAAGTCTCAGATAGAAATTGTGGTGCATAACTTTGAAAATCAGCTTAGAAAAGCGAGCCCAGATCAGTTTAATTCACTGATTAGAAAGTCAGAATCTGCAATTGCATCCATTGTTGAAGCTCATTGTCCTGCTGAAAGTCTTCCTGCCAATGAAGCAGATAGTAGTTCATATACACCACAACTTGGAGAGGAAGTCCATGTGAAGGGACTAGGAGATAAAGTAGTTACTGTAGTTGAAGCACTGGGAAATGATGAGACAATCTTAGTCCAATATGGTAAAATAAGAGTTTGTGTGAAGAAAAGTGATATTAGATCCATTCAAGCTAACAAGAGGAGAGATTCAACACATTTGGTCCCTCGATTAAGGAAGCAGGTATATATTACACATTGCTCTCAAAAGATCCAACTGTTTTGGTATAGGGCAGGCATTCCTCAGTCTATCTCATTGTTTGCATTTCCTTGTATTTGATTCCAAAAGGCCAGAAACAATTTTAATTTTAGCAAAATTTCCCATACAAGATGTATGAATGTGTTCTTGGGTTTCATATGCACACCACATGCAACACCAACTCTCATTTCTTTGATCTATTTTTTTCTGGTATATGCTCTGCAGATGCTTGTGAATTTAATCGACTTGGGCCATGGTTTTTTAGTTTAGTATCGGTCTACTTGTTTAACTTTAACAATTTCTTGTTCACTTGAGAACATGTGCTTTTGGCCTGTGGTTGGCTTCTAATTATATTCAAACTGAAGTCTAAATATGCTGATACTGCTTATCCTGGTCCATATTGCAGGGCCAACAGAGTCATTCAGAGGTCAATAAAAATGAGGAGGTTTCTTATGGCCCTAGGGTACAGACATCAAAGAACACTGTGGACCTACGTGGTATGCGAGTGGAAGAAGCTGCCATTTACCTTGACATGGCCTTGTCTGAAAGTAAGCCAAAATCGGTCATCTTTGTCGTGCATGGGATGGGAACTGGAGCTGTTAAGCAACGAGCATTGGAGATATTAGGAAAGCATCCATGCGTGGCCAAGTATGAAGCTGAAGGTCCAACGAATTTTGGTTGTACAGTTGCATATATCAAGTAATTGCCATTTTCTGGCCACTGAGATGGTTTTCTGAACAAATTACCCCGGTAAACATTTTACTATGTTATTTCACAAGCTACATATTCATTTAATATATAGAATAATAGAATTGTGTGCATAAGATTTGTGAAATTAAGAACTTCACTGAGTGGATTACATGCTTGCTCCATTTCAAATATACACCAAGTGCTAGCGTATGTATAAATGAGACTTTTCAAGTAATTAAAAGCTGCGACCCTGTAATTCTGAAGGCCTTATTACATAACTTAAGATCCCAAGCTTATGTTACTAATTATATTCTTATGTTTTATTCTTTGGAAACCAACCTTGATATTAGTTGTGCCCTGCAGCAACTTTTTTGGGTTGATCATCAGCTTTGTTGTTACTAAAATCGCCATTACTACCCTGGACACTTGGTCTAATTTGACCGCCATAGCCACAGCTGTTACATCCTCCACTTCCGCCGCCAGCATTGGTTCCATTATTCTTGCAAGAATTACAACTGCAACCCCCACTTACTCCTCCTCCTGCTCCTCCTCCAATAACAAGTCCTGGAATGGTAAAACCTGGAATTGAGATACTACCTCCTCCTTCTGCACCATTACCAAAGCCAAAGAAGCCACCACCCGCTCCAATGCTTATAGAAGGAATATCTCCCGATGACTCTGTCTCTTCAAGTCCCATTTGGACTCCATTTTTAGTTGCTTTTTCCATCTCACTGAGGACTCTAATACTAGAACCGAGACGAAAACATAGTATGATGAAGAAGATGAAGCTAAACAATTTGAGTGCTGCCATTTTCTGGATGGTTTTGATGTCCTGAATGGCTCCCATAACACACAGAAGCTGATTAATTTATATCAAACAGTTGCATGGCTTTGTGAAACAGGCATCAAAGGTTTCGTGCAATTCTTTCCTTGAAATCCGGAGTCATTCTCATAGTGCTTTTGTGAACTGAACAGAAACTGTTGGATATGGGGCTAAAAGCGAGCAAATAATGGAGGTGGGAAGGAAGTTATCCTATTTTATCAAAATAATCACAGTTAAAAGTGTATCCTATCTCTGTTTCATGTGTATTATTTTCAGAATAAGAATAAGCTCAATGGGTTCATTCGTGTATATAGTGCGAATTGCATTGCAACTGCTAAACATTTCTAAATTATAAAATAATTCTATTAAATGTTTCAACTTATAAAATTAGATTATTTAAATATTTATTAAATAATTAGAAAATATAAAAATTATTAATTATGGCAATAACTATGGTTTTCAATATTAATGACAATATATAGATTAATATTTGAAGTTTCAAACCCAGTAGTCTTGTTGATACATAACTTTCATTTCTGTATATAATTAGAATGTGTAATCTCTCTCGAGCCAACACCTTATTAATTATTTGATAGTAATAGAGAATTGATTCGCAGGATTGGTGGGCTTTTTCTCTCTCTCTTTTTTTTTTTTCTGGAAAAAAAATGCAAAAAAGAAAGGAAAATTAAAATTTTCAGACAACGAAAAAACTTTCCTGTAATTCATGAAAGAAGGGAAAATTATTTTTAGCCAATATCATTGTGCTGTAATATGTTATTATTATATATCAACATCATTAAAAAATAACATTATGTGATGTAATTAATTAATTAAAAAGATACAAGCTCAAATATATAGGATAATTAATTACTATTAAAAAAACGTCTCCAAAGTTTGATGTAATTAATCAGTGGTGGAGTCAGGAATCAGGATCCAAAATGGAAGGGGCAAAATTTTTTTTCAAAGGTTAGGAGGGACTTCTTTTCAAAAAAAAAAAAAAAAAGGTTAGGAGGGACTAAATTAAAAAAATACACTATTTTAAGGGATAAAATTGAAAATTTTTAAAAATTTACAGGTGAATTTTTGGAAAAGAATTTTGCTGCCCTCCCTCCATCAGTGTAATTAATGCAAATTGTTTAAAACTAAAGTATTTGAATTTCTAAGTTCATATGTGGTGAAAATATATGAATGATTAATTAATCTTGAACAGATTAGTTAATTAAAAGTACTGAAGATTTTATTGAAGTTAAAACTCAGCAGTTTTCCTGCTAGCTTAATTATTATTACAAAAGACTCCAAACTCCTATCTTTAGTGCTTGCTTGGCATATATTTTCAACCTGGCCTGCAGCTTTTGATAAACTCAGTCACTTCATTGATTGCAAGAGCGAGTTGATTCACAACTTTATCGTCTAAATGATTCGAGCACCCCGGAGAAGGATTTGTTGGGCACAGAGGAGGTTGTGGTTGACAAGGAGCACAGCCACCTAAACAGTAGGGTTGATTTACCTTATTAAAACCACTTGAATAATGATGACTATCGCGGCCACCGTGCTCTGGTGGTGCTGGTGCTGGTGGCGGCGACCAGAATGGACCAAGAAAATGTTGCCGATGAGTTTGACGGCGATGGAAGCTGCGACTAGCTATGTCATCTGGTGGGGTAACAGGTGCCATAGCCATGTTTGTCATGATGGCTTCATGATGATAAGAATCAACATATGGTGGGTCTGGATCAGGCTCGCCTCCTCCTAAGGTCAGTGAAACAAATACTAGTAAAGCTAGAAAATGCCCTTTTGTTGCCATTTTGACGATGAAGAGACCCAACTCGGTGCCTTTTGGTTTGGCTTTGATGATGATTTATACAGTGAATAATGCATATATGCTAGCTACAATGGACCAACCTAATTCTATTATATTATTTTAATTATACATATTAAATATTAAATTCTATTTTCCTTTAAAAAAAATTATCAAATTCTATTTTTAAAATATTTTTTAATTGACTTGATTTATGGGTAATTCTGTACACCGAGTATAGATAAGTCTTATTCTATCTTTTAGGATTATATAGACTGAAACCCTATATCTTGTCCGCTATATTTTTCTCCTGAAATCTCTTGAGCATATGAATTCACGGTTATTAGCACGGGCTTCTAGACTTTGTTTCCTCCTGCTGATGCATATACCCTCTATAAGCAAAATCTAGAGGGCTTTCCCCTCCAAATTTACTTATTATTTTTGTCTTTTATATTTATAATAAATATTTTTTAAAAACTTTTATTAACTAAGGTTTTTTTTTTTGAAAGGAATTAATTAATATTTGGTTCACAGTTCACAAATGACTGTATCAGCATAATTTTCTAAAGAACTAGACAATGAAAGTGAAAATTTCCTTTAATTTTAGAGGTGTAGTTAGATTAATGCAATTAATTAATAATGCGAGTTCTATATTGCATTATTAACACGGAAGCAAATTATTAGCGCTCATGCAATGAAAATGAACCAATGTTTAAACTAAGAACAAAAAATGCATGAGCTAGATAAGCTTAACAAAATTCCTTATTTTAAGCTGATTTCTGACCAAAACACAAGATTAATGCATATCTCTTTCAATTCCACTATAAATAAGTGATAACCAGAGTATAGAATGCCCACCAAACAAAAAAATGTCAACCAAATGGTCTTTTCTAGCTTCATTTGTTTTACTAGTAAGCTTCGAAGTCTCTTCTGCTATTCATCTGCCACCAATTCAAATCGGCATAGGCATACCTGGTCATGAGCCAGGCGCTCTAGGCACACCGGTGCGTAAAGTTTCTGTCAACAAAGACGATTCCGATGATACATTAACTCGTCCTGCCATGCCAGAAAGAGACTCTGTACACACACACCATGAGTCATACGCTTTAGGCACACCGGTGCATGGAGTTACTGTCAGCAAAGACGATGATAATGGTATGTCAGAAAGAGACGTTGCACGCACACACAATGACAAAGAGAAGCTTCATCATGTTCATAAGAAGGTAATTAAGCAAAATGATCCACCACCAGGAGCTGGAGGAGTTCTTTTTGGTTCGCATCAAATTGTGTGTGACCCAGTTCCTCCTCCTTGTAATAATCCGTGCCCACCTCCAGCACAATGTTGTCCTCCTCCTTCGCTGTGCCCGGGCAGTGGTAATGGGATGGGGAAGCAAAATGAAGCACATGTAGCTCGTCTTGCTCTTGCAATCCAACAACTCACTGCAGTGATTAAGGATCACAAGTCTGTAAGCCAGATTGAACATATGCCGAACAAGCACTAGACAGTAGACACCTGTGTCTAGTTAATAAAAATAAACATGAAGTCACTGTAATAAAGCATGAAATTGCTGTCTTTTAACTTTTAATTTATAATAAATCTCCAGCTTTTCTTATCATGTTATTAATATTACTGCATTGAATTGAAGGATGTTTGGGCAAGGAAATTATTAAAATCTTCTAGCATTATGATCTTGCTATCATCTACCATTTTTTTTTTTTTTCACTTCCAAGTTAGAAATTGCAACTAGAAAACGACGAGTAGCAAAGAGAAACGACGCCGATTTTTTTGTTAGGAAAAAGTTTGAGGCCTAAACCCAACATGAAGTCCACCACCATGGCCCAAACCATCTACCTAAAATAGGCCGCTTTAATATAAATGGGCCAGGAGTGAAGCGTGTCGTAAACAGTTAATACGAATTTATTTGTTTCTTTAGGACAAACATTTAAAAAATGATCCATCCACATGGCATTACCCAAAATGGAAAATTATGCAATAATTCATTCGAACAAAACAATTATTGGCTGAATCAAAAATACAAATCAATGTTTTTAATATAAATCAAATTGATTCGATCTTATTCAAATTTAATTATTTTTGATAGATTTTAACTTATTTTTAATTTAATAAAAACTGAATCATACCAAAAAATTGAATTTTTTCTATTAAAATCGAAAATAAAATCGACTTTCTTGCAAAGAAATAAAAATGAAATTGCCTGATAAGTGATACTTTTACATAAGTAAATGGATTATCGTAAATTACAAAATTGGAATCAACACAACACAACTTCGCAAGAAGGGTTTCTACCAATTTGTCCTTTATTCCCACGCGCCGGAAAAGAAAGGCAGAGGTTAGTCCACGCCACGCGCACTCTATAATGAACTTGCAAAGGAAGCCAAATGTAATTTATTGCAAAGAAGACGCGTTAAGAAGGGAATCGAATCCGACAGTGCAGGTTAGCAATTGAGCGCCAAAGCTTGTATTTTGTATTTTTGCTTTTCTTTTTGTTATTTTCCTTTTCTCTTTTTCCGAAAATACCCACAAAAACCTTCTGCCACAGTGCTACTCCACTCATATGTTTTCCATTTCTTTATCAATATAAATCACTCAAAAGCTCACATCGAGGTATCCGCTCCATTATCTCTCCAGGTTTCCTCTGTAAGTCACTTTAGTTCTCTTAGAGTTTGGATATTTATGGCAATTTGCATTTGCTATTTGAAATCCCGATTCCGTCAATTCTTTGTATTGCTTCTTCTATTCTAATTTTGATGCTTGCTTTTGCCAATTTTGTTTGAATTGATTATACTGCATTCGATGGGAAGCAACCATTTGGTTAGATATATTACATTGTTGATTGTTAACGAGTCTCTCTGGGTTTGGCTTTTGTGATCTATTTTTGTTCTTTTGTTATCTATGTATTACTGTTAACAGTTTCAGCAATTTGGCTCTTTTTAATCGGCAGACATGCATTTGATGTATGTGTATCAAACAAAAAGAGAAAGAAAATTGATTTATGTGTGTAAATGGATTGAGCTTATATTGCTACATCACTCCTAAGGTGTCTCTGTATTAGCAAATAATGCAGTTTTGCGTTTTTCTTTTTGTATGTTCTGGTGACTGTGTTGCATTGCTTCTTGTAGCAGTTTGTGTAAAATTATAAATAGTGCTATCCTGCTTTCCAACTTTGTAGCCTGAACTGAATTGCAGATAAGCCCTGTTCTTGTGACTTTTTCAGTTTCAAAATATATTTAAATGGAATCATCTCTTACGAACACAAAATATGAAGACAATGATGAAAGTAAATTGAAAGGTTTGTTCGAGGTCTTTGGGTCTTTTCTTTCTCTTGAAGATATAGCTTCTGCTTATTATAAGGCGGATCGGAATGCAGATTTGGCTGCTGAATTCTTGTATGACATGCAAGAAACCACCTCTATGTCTTCATCTGTTGCATCCATAGTAGAGGAAAGAGGTGAAGAATCTTTCAAATCATTCTCTGGCCATATTTCTGAGAAATCATGCCATATTAATGGAAAGTTCAAAGCTCGAAAGCAGAAGCAGCGTCCAGTTTCAGGAGGCACCGTTTCAAGCATTATTGGCAAAGATTATATTAAGTCCATGCCAGTAGCTAATGGTACTCGTATGGGAACAAAACCAATGAAATTGGATGTGAAGGAGTTTCCGATGTCTGAACTATGGGTGGAGGAAACTAAGCTGAACCCGTCAAAGAATGATCATATGCATAATAATATTGAAGGTTTTTTCTTCAGAATGCTAGGAGATGGCTTTCAGTTGGAAAGAGATGTGATTCATCAAGTTCTAGGTAAATCATGGTTAATGTTTGCTATTTGTTTGTGGGGAAGTGGGGTTTTATATTCTTAATCCTTTGATTTGCATTATATCATCTTCTATCAAGTAAATGGCTATTTATTGAGGCTAATGATCAAGTTTTTTTATGAATATGCAGTTAGCTATGGATATGACATGCAAAAGGTAGGCTGAGGTTAATTTACTTGATAAATTAATTTATGAAGATACTGCAAAATTTCAGTCTTTAACCATTGAAAGTTATATATCCTGATTTGCATTACTAAGCATTTCTAACATTTCTTTTTGTCATTTTTGGACCTCAGAGCATGGAGAAACTACTTGATTTTTCAGGGACGAGTTTGGATGAAGGGAATAAATGCCTTGATACATTCACTGCAAAGGTTAGTGTAACAGCCAAAATTTAATGGTTGGATCATGTTGTTGTTCCTCTTATTTATCAGATGTCAAAGGGAATGAAATTAATTTGCATCCTATGGGGTAGCATCAAGTATCATTGCTTTTGGTAATCTGTAAGGTGTGCAACTGCCATGTCTATGAACTTTGTAAGTGTTTGAGAATTGATGATGGGGAGTCATGGTTTCTAGTCTTGATTTCTTTTGACGCTCCAGGGGTTGGTTGCTTTCTAGTCTTGGTTTCCAGTATGCCCAACTTTAGTTTACTAGTTCAGTGATTTTACCAACATTCAACAATATAGGGTTTCCCTCCTCATTCATCTTTGTCTGCTTGCTAGTATTGCGCCAAGTTTACTTTTTTGTGCTTAATGTAAAATGAGATAATTACTGTTGTTAAGTTCATGAGCTTCTTCAACTTTTTAACTATTATTTTATACATTTAACCAAATTATTTCAATTGAAGTATGAATGTCTTAAGTGTGCAGTAACATTACTAAGCTTCTCGTGCAACAAGTTTTTCTTCCTATCCACCTAGATTTGAGCAATATTAAACTACTCAATGAATGCATCTTTTTCTTATTAAAATATTCTTTTTAACAGATTGTAAACGTTCATTCAAATTCTGAAGAACCCTCATTTGGAAAAAAATTGCTGCCAGTGGGTTCCCAAAGAGGGTATAAGTTAAATATACTGTTACTTTCCAAGAAGGGGTGGTTGCTGAAATTTCTGCCATCGACCATTCTTTTTTCTTATAACTGGAGAAGATTACATTACTCTCTTTTTCTTTATTGATTCAGTGATGGAAATGAAATTTCATATATAAATGAAGGAGGATCTGCTGGACAAGAGGAGAGAAGTGATCTCCAGAAGGAAGTGTTAGCTGCATTATTTGACACTGCTGACAGATCTGATGGGTTATCTAGAAAAGCAGCAAGAGCTGCAAGGAGGCCTAGAGTATTAGGAGAACTGGTGGTTGAATCTCCAAGAGACTTTACCTTAGAATGCAAAGCTGATTCCATTTGTTCAAAGCAAGAAAATGACAAAGGTATGTATTTTCCTCCATGTTTTGAGAAGTATAATGACCAAGCATTTCATATGAAACTCTGATTCAGCCAATAAGAAGCTCTGGATACAGCAAGTTTTTGCAACCTTTGCAATGTACCAAAGAGAAAAATCTGTTGCACTTGTATTTTAATTTATAATTTTAGGATTCACAAGTTACAAATTTCTGTACTTCTCCATTCTTTTTTTTTTCTCTGAATCTTTTACTTTAGTTTGATTTTATTTAGTGTTTAAAATTTGTTTCGCATTTTGATTGTGAGTCTAAGCCATTTTAGGTGGTGAGTTATCGTTAATGTTTTATATTTTTAGTAAGTGAAGTAATAAAACTAAAGAGACTTTACGGCAGTTCTTTGGTGGGATTCTGTATGTATTCCGATGCTAGATATTATGCTCAAGGAATTGTAAAAGTGTGAAACTTAGAATCTCATTCCTTTTTTCTCTTAGTTTTGCCTGCAAAATTTGATACATTTTAGCCTTTAAATCTCTTCTATGAAACCATAATTAAGTTGCATGCATTTCTTAAAAACTTCCCAATGAGTACTGTTCAAAGTGATAAACATCAATTGCAAACAGTTTTCTCTTGTTTTGTTTGCCACCTAATAATCATAATTATACTCGTTTACTAACACTAATTCTCCAAGTGCATTCAAAACCTATACAAGGCTGTCCTACATCAACCTTGTATGAGCACTCAAGCAATCAATTGTTCGGAATCATGGAACTTGCTGTTTTTTTCTGTCTTTATAGTTATCAGAATTTCTAATTATATTAGCTGTTTAAGTTATATATTTCTTCTTCCAAAACCTCATTTTTTTTCCAAACTCATTGCAAGGAACATTCAATATACCTTAGTTTATACATTATTACCATGGACTTGATAAATAGTTTTTGAGAAGCATATGCTTGGTTCATTGGCTGGCAAAATAGATCCAGATCTTGATCCTTTCATGTGAATCCTGACAAATGGTCTTTTAGGAATATATTTTAGATAATAGCTTGTTTCCTTAGCACCCTTCCTACTTTTAAAATATATGATTCAGTTTGTCAAATTTTTCATGGTTTTCTTCCTTGTTGTCATTACAGATGAAGAGGAAGAGGATGGTTACCAGCAGCTTCGTATAGCTGTAAAGGAGTATCGGGTTACAATGAAGGAATATTATAAAGCTGTAAGTTGCTTGTCCCATTTCTGTTCTCCTTAATTTTTTCTCCTAATTTTCATAAACTGAGTTGTTACTTTGGTAAAAGAATATAACATATATTTAGTAAGCTTACTAGCTGATAGAATTTATATCCACATGAATATACAATTATTTATGGCCTTTTGTGCCTTGCTTTTTGTTTTATAACATAATCTGGGGCATTGTTTATGCCAATTTGGACCTCTTTTCACTGGACATGATGAAATAAGCATGTTTGTTGCTTGTCAGGCTGTGGATGCATTTGCAAAGGGAGATCATGATCAAGCTAACAAACTTATTGATAAGGTTAGGCGTCTTACCGTCATCAGATAGGAGGATAACCAGTACCATTATTAAGAAACTCAAAATATAAATAAATATAAGAGTAATTACTATGTAGTCCCTAAGTTTTTGTCAAATACATTAATAACGACTTCGGTTTTCAAAATTACACTATTTATTCCTTGCATTATAATTCTATTATACTATTAGGTCTAGTGGTTAGTTTTTCTGCTCAGTGGTTATGAAATATCAAACACCCAAAATAATTACTACCTAGAGACTAAATAGGGTAAAATTGTGAAAATTGAGGTCCTTATGAGAGCATTTCATCAAACCATAATGACTACATAATAATTATCTTTTGAGTTATTTTTGACATTTCATAGTCATATAACGGAAAACTAATGCTTAGACTTTATAGTGTAATAGAATTATAATGCAAGGATTAAATAGTGTAATTTTAAAAACTGAGGTTCTTATTAGTGTCTTTGAGCAAAACCTAGGGACTATATAGTAATTACACCATAAATATAATTAGGTTTACTTTTTTTTTTTTTTTTTTCCCTCAATTGGTAAAGTGGGTAAATCACTAGATAAAAACAAATTGTGCCTTCTGGCTGGTAAAGGTCTCAAGGTCTCAAAGAGTAGTACTAGAATAGCAAAAATGATACTTTTTCAAGGGGACCTCAGGGTATGAATCTTAGGAGGGATCTCATTGAAGATCCTTGTCGGATGGTTTAATGCTTTTCAGATGTAAGCGTCTTTCATGTTGCAGGGACATTTTTTTCATGAAAAGGCTCGCAAGGCAGATGAAGAGTCTAGCCAGAAGATTTTTGAAACCAAGTTAGTGATTTTCATTTTAGTGTTTGTGTCTAATCAGGGTGCATTTTATTTTTTTCTTTCCTTTGTGTTGAATTTTTCCGTCTTTCAACATTTCTTATCTTCATTCCAACAGAAATGCAGATAGACAAGACGAAGTAACACTTGACCTACATGACCATGGAGCCAAGGAGGCAATGCGTCTTTTGAAGTTTCATCTTTCTTCTCTTTCAGGCATCTCATGTATGTCATCATTATCTTGTTCCTTCAATTTGCTTTTGAATCATGTCAAATAACATGAAATTATCCAATCAACTTTTTGCATTAGCAATTAAGTACCTGAAGGTCATCCTTGAGACAAATGAAGAAGATACCTCAAAAGGGGCACGTAGAAGATTGGTAAGTTTACCTAATCAATTGACCTTGCCTTCAGTCATTCAATGGTCCTGAGATATTTATGCAATACCCTTGTCAGTTATTTTTACTAGGATTGTGTTTTTCAACTGATAAGAAATTTCATTTTGCTTGTAATGGAAAAATTCTTTGTCTTTCAAATCAAATCCTGAGCCCTATGGCTCAGTGTTGTCTAGTAGTCGTTTTAATTCTACACGTGATTCTTCACTAAGAGAGGGACATTTCATCTCAAGGATAAGGCAAAAATGAAAATGATATAATTTCAATTTTATCAAGAGCTGTATCTTCCCAACTTATACAAGTTCTCTAATTTGCATGTTGATTTTTTTTTTTTTTCTGATACCGTTGTAAAAGTTCTACTTGTGTTAAAAATCATGGGGATATATGACTATATCTCTCTTTTTGTCTTTTTTATTGGCATAGGTTATGAAGCTGTTAGAGAAGGAATCAATTAAGTGGACAGAAGGACAAAATTCCGGAACGATATTGATTCGTTTGGATAACATCAATCGAAAATGTTTGAGTTTTGCTAAAAGATAGCATACCAGCTTGGAATCTTTTTTTTTTTTTCCCCAAAATGTATTCATCTTCAACAGATTGCGAGCCATTGAAGGTTGATTGTGACAAGAAATGGAAACTATTGCAGTTTCCGAGATACATTTTGCAAATTAGAGGAGTTTCTTTCTGTCTTTGCAAATTAGCCTCTTGTGTTGATTAAAACTCAGCTTGGTTTCTTTGTTACAGTTTTTTTTTTTTTTTTTTTTTTTTCACATTAATGAAACTGGAGGCACAACAAAACTATTGGTTTATCGAACAAACGACAACATATGCAAACAAAAGGCAATGTCGTTGATGACGAGCGCTAATGGGTTCAATGCTTCCACGACTTTCCATTTTTCAAAAAAGAAAAATTGCTTTAATGAAACGACATTTTATTCAAGGAACGGCTGCATTGAAGGACACTTCGTAGCTTTTCCGAATTCTCGGCCTGCTTGTAGGATTCTAGGGGTGCGAAAAATGATGGCGTCCATAACAGACTTTGCTAACACGACTCATTTATAGGACTAGAGCTGTCGTCTGTATCGGACGGCTTCCTGTTTTGCGATTGTGGTAAATTAGAAAATAGCACATTGATGGGGCCTACATCGTTGGATCCAGCCCATCCAACACAAATTTCACTAAATGGACGGTGATAAGTGCTGATGTAGTCTACGTCGCAAGAGGTCGATTGATTCCTCAACGAGAAAAAAATTAAAGAGAAAGAATAAATAAAATTGCATTGAAATCTCTCTTTCGTCTCTATAATCAATCGCTGCTAGTACAGACAGTGGTGGTTTTTGGGGGTAGGGTTAGTTTCGACTCGGACAGAGCAAGACAAAGGTAATAATGGGTGGTACAGTGAAGGATGTTCAGTCAAAGGCGGAGCTTGATAACGTGCGCAGCAGTGGCGCACCTGTAGCCGTTCACTTCTGGGCGTCATGGTGCGACGCCTCTAAGCACATGGACCAAGTTTTCTCCCATCTCTCCACCGATTTCCCCAACGTCCACTGCCTCAGGGTTCTGTCTTTTTATCTCGCAACTAATGTCCATTTTTATATATAAATAGTTAAATACGAATTGGGATTTGAATTGGTGATGGTTATTGTAGGTTGAGGCTGAGGAGCAACCAGAGATATCAGAGGAATATTCAGTTTCTGCTGTGCCTTTCTTTGTTTTCCTTAAGGTAACATTTGTGGGTTTCTGCTTTTTTGCTTGTTCAAAACTCATGTACTAGAACTAGTGGTGTTTAGAGTGGGTGGTTTATACGGCATGTTACCACTTAGAGTGATCTATGCGTTTGTAGGCACAAAAGACATGATTCAAGAGATGGCAAAGGACATGAGGTTGGAAGAAGGTTTCTTAATTTTTGGAAGTCTAGAAAGGGAGAAAGTAGGATTTTATAGGATAAAGTTGGCGAGACATGCACATAAGTTCTGTCTAAGAGGAAGACTTAACTGTTGGAATGCAATCTCATGTCTGTATACTTGTTTCTACTAAGCATTCTCATTTTTGTGTTATCGTCCCTCCATTTCAATCTGAAGATCTAATTTGGGTAATAAAGGATTATGGACTGAATTAAAGTGTATCTTAATCTAGGCAAATGATAAAATCCAATAATCAATTCATTCCGTGAACTTTTAATTTAGTTCATTGACACTGTTGTGGTAGAGATCATTGGAGATGGTTCCTAGGAAATATTGCCTGTCAAAAGAATTTGTTTTGTAATATTGCTGCTGTGCTTTTGAGGAATTTTCGTGTTGTTTTAGAAGTAGGAAATGAGTTCAAGATTTCAATTTTGATGTCTAACTTTTTTTTCTTTCCTGGAAATACTGCCTCAAATTGGTATTGATGTTTATTGAAATTCATTGTCTTCATCAGGACGGCAAGAAAGTTGACACATTGGAAGGTGCTGACCCCTCCAGTTTGGCCAACAAAGTTTCTAAAGTTGCTGAATCTGTTAATCCTGGAGAACCTGCAGCCCCTGCCAGTCTTGGAATGGCTGCTGGATCCAGTATTCTTGAAACAGTGAAAGAGTTGGCAAAAGAAAATGGCTCTTCCCAAGTGGAGAACCAAGTCCAACCTGGCTCTGGCGATGCATTAGCAAACCGTTTGCAGCAGCTGATTAACTCTCATCCGGTCATGCTATTTATGAAAGGCAATCCGGAAGCACCAAAGTGCGGGTTTAGCCAGAAAGTTGTTGATGTTCTGAATAAAGAAAATGTGAAATTTGGAAGTTTTGACATCCTATCTGATAATGAGGTACGTGAGGGGTTGAAGAAGTACTCTAACTGGCCGACTTTTCCTCAGCTCTATTGCAAAGGAGAGCTCCTTGGCGGATGTGACATTGCAATTGCAATGCATGAAAGTGGTGAACTAAAAGAGGTTTTCAGAGATCATGGAATTAATACTAATGATTCTGTGGAAACAAAAGAGAGTGAAGTTGGAACTGGAAAGGGCGGCATCTCAGAATCCACTGGCTTGAGTGCAACCTTGACCTCCCGACTGCAAAGCCTGATCAATTCAAGCCCAGTTATGTTGTTCATGAAAGGGAAACCTGATGAACCCAAGTGTGGTTTCAGTAGGAAGGTTGTTGAAATCCTTAAAGAAGAGAAGGTGAATTTTGAGAGTTTTGACATTCTTTCTGACAATGAAGTTCGTCAAGGTCTTAAAGTTTATTCAAATTGGTCCAGTTATCCTCAACTATATATTAAAGGTGAGCTTATAGGTGGATCTGATATCGTGCTGGAGATGCAGAAAAGTGGAGAGCTTACAAAGGTCTTGGTTGAGAAAGGGATTTTTTCGAAAGAGACTCTTGAAGATCGTTTAAGGAGTTTGGTTGCCTCTTCACCAGTGATGCTTTTCATGAAAGGTTCCCAAGATGCTCCCAGGTGTGGTTTTAGCTCCAAAGTTGTAAATGCGCTTAAGGAGGAGGGTGTAAGTTTTGGGTCCTTCGATATTTTATCCGATGAAGAAGTGAGGCAGGGACTAAAGGTCTTCTCAAACTGGCCAACATTTCCCCAGCTGTATTACAAAGGCGAGTTGGTAGGAGGTTGTGATATTGTAATGGAACTGCGGAACAATGGAGAGCTGAAATCTACCCTATCCGAGTAGGAGTGAACATGTCTGTCATAATGCCAGACAAACCTATAGTTATATTTTTGGTCATGTCAGTGGTGTGTGAGGATGTCATACACAAGACTAGAGTTTGCATGTTAATTAATACTTTTCTCGTTGATGATTTTTATGCTTTCTGGTGTTAATTGTCTCTACATTATGCACTTTTCTTTTAGCTATATTACGAGGGTCTTCTCTTGCTTTGGGCTAGCTATATTACAACTAGTTTTCTGTGTGGTTGCGCCGCTGGAATGATGAAAATTCTGCAGGAAAGTCTGCTAGGTTGAGCTTTTTTTGCAAATAGTACATATAAGCTGCTTGTTTAATTTCTTGTGATACAGTATAAGTGGTGCAGCTACATTGCAGAATGGAGTACTTATTTTGGAGGAATCTATAGAACACCATCTTACCGTTACATATTTAAAACCCTTTTAATTAAGCAGGCCAGATTATCTTAAAAGATTGTCGCTCCTGCTTCATTCATCAAAGCAAAAATTTGAAGAAGTTGAAGCACCAAATTTGAATTAGTTGAAGCACCAAAATTTTGCAGTACTCTTAAACATGAACAATGTTTATAAAATTTAATTGTGTCTCAAACCAAGGATTTTCTTTGTTTCTTCATCTTCATCTATTTTATCAGTTTTCATGCGATCCAAAAGTCCAAAAATATCTTTGCCACTTCTTATATGTACCTTCAACAAGGCATGATAAATTTGTCTATTCATTGGAATAGCAGTGCTCAAACTGTCAACAAATGCTTCTACATCTTCGGTGCAACCTTCATCGCCAAGCCAACTCAAAATTTGTTTAACCACCCGCGGGTTTGGCTTCCATCCCTTGTTCTCCACACGTAGGGAGAGGGCAGCCTTCATACATTCAAACGCTTTTGCCATATTACCCTTTTCAAGATATCCTGCAGCAATAATGGCCCAACTGTTCGGGGTGGTAGCTTTTCCTTTCTCAATCAATTCTTCTAGCAGTGCTTCAGCTTTCTCATATAATCCTTTTTGGGAATATGCAATAACCATAACGTTTGGTATACGAATGTCGTAAAAGTTCCCAGATGACTCCCATTCCTTCAGTACTTTCTCAGCTTCTTCAAGCTCACCAATCTTCACTAAAGACTCCAGCATGGTTATAAAATCTCTGTTTATGTGCCTGTTACATGCAGTTTTCTCCAAATCCCATAATCTTAAGATCTCAGCTTTATTACCTAAAGTAGCATAGAGTGATATGAGATGGTTATAGCCAATCCCATCTTTCTTATCTAACTTTGCTTCTGATTTTTTTAGGGCATCAATAGCCTTGTCAGTATGACCAGCTTTTATATAGAAATTGGCAACAACAGCATATGTGTTCCAGTCCATGGCAATGTCCAATTGGCACTCCATCTCATTTAAAACTTTCTCCATTCCCTCAAGGTCAGATTTAGCACCATAGGAATTGATGCAGAGTCGGTAGCTGAAGTTGTCAGGGCATACCTTATTCTCCTTCATCTCAGTTAATACATGGGGAACCTTCTCATACTGGCCAACATTTGTATAGAGACACATAATGTCATTATAAGCAAGAGGTGATGAGGCAAAACCCATCTCCTTCATTTTCTGCAAATGTAAGATGGACTTATCAATTTGTCGCTGTCTAACATAACAATTTAGGAGAGCACCATATGTCTTATCAGTTTTGTCATGGTCCCTCAGGTTATTGAAATAGTTCTCAGCAGAAACGAAGCCATGGACTCTACCAATCAGATCCAATTGAACAGCATGTTCAGTTGGTGAGAATATGCAAATGCCCTTTTTATTCATCCACTCAGACACCTGCACCCCTGAAATGTTACGAATTAGGAATTATACCACAAACAGTAAAATGTAATCAATCAAATGAACGCATGGTGTTGTGCTCGCATGATGTGAAGAAGCATAAATATGCAGTAACTTGTTTGATCCATGAACAACTACATTTACCACAAACACAGAATATGTGGCAGCTGAGTCCCCATCAAGTTGTACTGCCAACATCATCTCCTTATAATGAAAAAAGAAATTAATGAGCAGAACAATACAAAGGGAACCAAGCTAACAATAGACTTTCAATCCAAGTCCTAGACACTTCTGTGGCAGAAATCCTATTCCCATTGCTCCTTTCAAGGCACATTTTTGCCTATCTTATTTGACAGACCAACTACTTGACGTAATTAGTTCAAGAAGGCTTAAGAATATTGAGATAAGTCCCGATTCAGGCTGAATTCCTATCAGCCTTCACTCACCTGGAGTGATAAATTCAACATTGGGCTCGACTGTCAATCCTCGTTGCAATTAAAACCAACAGAGTGTGCAAACACCAGAGTATTCTTCAAATAGCTTTTTCAATTATCATTTCCATGATGGGGTCAAATAAAATAAGACAACTACATCAGCTCTCCAAAATCTTCAGGTTAGAAGAAAAGATTTAAGCTAAAGCATTACCAGGATAATCAAGTTTAGCAAATGTCTTTCGCATGGTAGTTTTTGCATTTGTTTCCTTACATTTTCAACAAATGAAAACTCAACCTTCAATATGAAAATTGTTTGACAATCCTAATAAAACATTGAAACCTTGGTGGTTCATTCATTGATCCCCAAGATCACTCAAGTCCATGATTTTAAAATAATTCACTCTACGAATTACTTATCAAACTCTGAATTCTCAATTATGCACTCTTTTTTCATTTCCAACATTTTCTTGGCAATCAAACAGAACCAAAAGCACAAAGAACCAAAGAAAAGATAAAATACACAAACCTCGAGAGCCTGAGCGAACCGATTTCGCTTGCGGAAATCACGAATAATGCGCTGAAGCTCGCCAACTCGTACCTTGTTCCCATTTTGGACCCAATTGTCGAGCACAGGCACCAAACCGGTGCTGGGGTCTCCTAAAGGACTGAGTTTTGAGTACAAGGTCACTTTTTTAGTCCTATTGGTGTAATAGAATCTGCTAATTAGTGAATTTTGATTTTGAATTAGGGTATTGGAGAGTAGCTTTGAGGTCATGTTCTAGGGTTTTGTCGATTCGATTCTCCTCGGAGAGAAGAAACGGAGATGGCAATTAACCGATGGACGATGACAAGGTGGGCCTATTGGGCATGTGTTGCGGTGTAGATTAGGCTCTCATCATGGGCTTCATGACCCAATCCACTATCAAATTACTTGCATTAGTACAAGTTTTTGATTTTCTTTTTATTAATTTTTATTGTTGGCTTGTCTCACTGTTACATCGAAAACTTTTAACTTCTCTTTTATTTAGAAAGGTCTGAATCTTATTTCCAAAAAAAAAAAAAAAAAAAAAAAAGAAGGTTTGAATCCTGCAAATTAAACACAATTTGAATTCACTCACATGTAGTTACACAGTGGTAAAACATATTTGTGCTTAGCAGACGATTCTTATAAAATCAGGGATTCAATTTATGAAAAAATACTTATAAAAATAGACAATTACGGATCCTAAAACGAAATTAATTTTATACTTAAATAATAACATCGACAGAGTTAATTTTAGATATTAAGTTAGTGTATTATCTACAAAACTATTGACTCATTGAGATAATAGTTCTAATTATTAAATAACCATCTTCTAATATAGGACTATATTAATTCAAATCTTAATAACTATCCATTTCTTGAAAAAAATGCATAAAAAGATTTTAAAATTTTGATTATCTAATCTAAAATTTATATCAAAGCATTTGGCAAGACTAGTCTAGGTTTAAATGACAAGAAAGACATAATATTCAGGGCAAAGGCAACATTTACATCCCAATGACAAAAAGTTTGAGATTTTCTAGGGCAAAGGATAGGTTTTGTATAAAGAAAAAAAAAAAAAAGAAGCTATTTTTATTATATAGCTCACTTAATGAACAAGGAAAAAAGAAAAGAAAAGAAAAAACAATATTTGCTTCCCAGCCCAGCCCCTAACACAGCCTCCTAATTTTGTTGTGGTGGCTTCCCATGTATTGAGCAAGATAATCCAACAACTTGAGTTCAAGTGCTTTAAATTGAGCCAATTCCATTTGCAATTCCAAATTCTCTCTTTTAAGGTTATTGTTCTGTTCTAATAGTATTAAACGATCATTTTCATCCATTGTATTCTCTTCATGACAAGCTTTTAAATATGGTGGAAAAACACTTGGTTCACATTTCTTCCTCGTTATCTCCACCAGCATGTGTCTGCTTCCTCTCTGGAATTTCTCATGCTTGAATTCCCATAGCTTCGATGATGTCTTCTTGAATCCCTGCATGTAATTATTACAGTCTAATTAGATCATTCGCTATTAAAAATATATATATCATCAATTCTGAAAATTCCACAATTAAAGTCTAAGTTCACATACAATAAGTAGTTGTAGAATGCTTCTTTTGACTGTTACAAAACGGAGATTTTAGACTGAAATGGTTCAGTCATAGAGAATTCTTTAAACAAATATTTTCTGCTGACTATAATTATTATAATTACTTATAATAGTTATTCATTAATTCTCTAGCATTAGTTGCGTTTACCTTCATACACCCACTTTGAAAAACTGAATTCTGGAGCAGTCAAAACTGAAAAAAATTGTAAAATGACTTGATTGTTTCTTAAGAACAAGAAAAACTGGTGACATCATGCAAAGAAATTGAAAGAGAAAATTAAAACAGTGGCTTAAATATCTCTATGAATATCAGCTTTTGCGTTTTCAAAATTTAGAATAGAAAAATGAAAAGTAGCCGGCGCAAATCTGAAAACGAGATTATTCTAATATCCAATAAGAGTGCAAGGATTGTTGTGGAATAAAAATAATTATTACATGTATGTATGTAATGAAGAACTGAAATACCAATTAATCAAACTAAAATGAAACTAACAAGAAAAATTAAATAATCTCGAAAAAAATATCAAATATAGCGATCTTGATGTATGTATGTAGGTATATATTTATATTTGTTTGCGAGATTGAAAACATGGATCAAGCACTATGACTCACATATGTGTTAAGTTGGCGAATGAAGCTAGAGAAATTGTTGTGCTTGAAGTATCTAGGCAAGGTAAACTCCGAGAACTCCGCCGGAGACCAAACTATGAATCCAGTTCCTTCGTCATTCCAAGAAACAATTTTCTTGCCATCATTACTACCAAAATCTGGTGCTGATGATCCTAATTCTCCATTTTCTTCCAACAAATCATATGTTTTTGATAAAAATGGAGCAGGCGTTTTTGTCCTAGGAGATTGCTGGCCTGATGAAGACGATGAAGCTGATGATCTTCTGCTTATTATGCTCCTATTAAGCTCCGATAGGTTTTTTGCCATTCTTTGATTAGATTTTTTTTGGGTGTCCAAAAGGTTCCTTAATGCTGAGGCTGCTTCTTATACCGCACCATCTTGGAAACTACTAGCAGCTTGGAAACTGGCAGGTGGACTGTTTAATTTATTTATTTATATATTCTTCTATTCTTTCTGTATTCTTCTTTAACTATATGTCTAAGTTTTATTTTTTATTTTTTTTAGCTTTTTACAAAAACAATTTTATTTTAGGTTTTTGACTCTTTTTTTTTTTCCATGAATTAAATTCTAAAGACCTTCAAATTCAAATATTTAAGGTGATGTTTTGTTGGAATAGATAGACTAGGGAAATATAACATATCGGAAAGTGCATAAAGTGCTTATAATTTGTTTGCCTGGAAAATAGATTATCTAATTTCTCTTAGCCGCTCAGGAAGTTGCACTTTTCTATTTTAAGAGTAATGAATTTATCAATTTATTTTATTATCCGAATAGATTCAAATTTATATTATAAATATTATTGTAACTCATAATCCGTGAGCAGTTTACTACTTAAGAAGTTAATTTTAATAACAAATGCATTCAAATTATGCTTTCTAAAAAATAATTTGCTTGAAAGTGTATTTTTTAAGAAATATACTTCCGGATGGAAAGGTAATTTTGAACCAAATGCAAAACTAAATTTTTTTTATTTGTTAATGGTAGATGAATAATGAAAGGTAAGTAGTTCAGAATTAAGAGATGTGACGTTTTCATAATGACAAAGGAGGTGAGGAAGTTCCATGATGTTTGGGCATTGAATATTTGACATATTGCAAACTGTTTTGGAAACGGAAGAAAGAAATTCCGCTCTCTTTATTAGTATTTGTATCGGAAGACCAATCCTACATTTAGCCAATAATCTACAGCTCGCATAGTAAGACAGACAAGCAACCAATTAAAAGATTGGATTGGAATATAATTTTTCAAATTTCCTTAGTCAAATTGAAGGTATTAACGCGTATATATAAAATATTATTTGATTGGACATGAACGTTTATTTGAATACTTAATTCTTTTTTATAGGAAGCTTAATTATATGAATAAACATATTCATAATAAATTTTAAATATTATAATACAAATCCATCAAAATAAATTAATTTATGGATATTGTGATTAAATTTAATTAAATAAATAAATATTGTGATTTATTTTGAGCATCTAATAAATAATAAATTATTTATGGATCAACTTGGTCAAGCTATGGCATGACCTTAAACAAAAACAAATTGCAAGTAAAGAATAGGAAAATGCAATCAAAAAAGGAAGAAAGAGCCGCGAACTCTGACCCAACTTTGGAAGTGTCTCGTAAATTCTAACGTCGGCTAATTTTTATTCACCATTTGCAGGTTGCAGCCAAAACTAGTGAGGAATTTGCGGCTGTGTTTGTGTTAATTATATAAATTACTTCAAAAATGAAATTTTACTTTCTCCAAAGGAGATTCTCGTTTTATATTCTTCTTCGGCTTTAACGCAAAGAAACAAATAAATCTAGAATCAAATGCAATAAGAAATATAAAACACAACGTATCAAAGTAAAAATAGTACAACTTTTTAGGTTGTAGATTATGTTGGACCAATTGTTGAATTTTCAGTCGACAAATAAATATAAACATGTGGAGTTGTACATGCCCTTGAATAGTATTAAAAATAATAATAACAGCGTTGGAATCTGCTAGAGTTGGTAGCAAACTTGATTTGACTGCAAAGTAATAAGCAGGTTTGGTGTTAATTGTGAGTAAGCTTAGCCCATGACAACTGGAGACAATACATGCTTTTTCTTTTTTTCTTTTTACTTTTATGCTATGCATAGTCAATTCCACTTGGATACGAAGGTAATCAAATGCTTTATTCAACAATTATATCTACTAACACTAAAAATTCTGCTTTTTGCATATAAATAAAGGTGTGGTGGGGAAATTCTTTAACCCTAAAACTAAAGAAGCAAACAATGACAGGTAACAGAATAATGAATTTTACTCATCATTAACAGTTTAACAAGCTGAGAGTTATTTTAATTCAATTAGTATCTTTGATGTCGTACCTTAACAACGTGTTGGTGTGGTGTAGTGGTTATCACGTCAGTCTTACACACTGAAGGTCCCCAGTTCGATCCTCGGCATCAACATTTTTGTTTTTTATGTCATTTTAATACCATAAGAGAGTATTGAATTGGGCCTTGGCTTAATATCCGGGCTGCATAAATTGTAGTGATGTAAAATGATTGAATGGGCTTTAGCTTATAGTCCATTGTTATTGCAAAATGCAAACATTCGGATTGGGCTCCACAATATAATGTCTTTGCAAGTGTGGAACTACATGTCTTTTTTTGAAAAAAAATAAAAATAAAACATAAGCACTTATTATGTATATACGTGATTTAAATCGAAAATATTTTAATTATTTATACAGCTACTCTTTAGGAAAAAAAAAAGTGTGAAAATAGGATCCCAAATATGTACTATGTATCAAATAAATAATTTATAAGATCCTCTTTCCAGGATAAAACTTTTATGTGATATGAGGTAAATTATGATCCTTACCTTTTCAGAACTTGCCTCTATAGTAAGCCAAAAAAAAAAAAAATAAATTATATTAACCAACAAAAAAATGTTAATGTTAGTATAGAGAGTGGTACAATATTAGCAAAATTCGTAACTTTAAAAACATAATAAATCACTCGCAAAATTTAAAATATCACAAGATTTTTTCCGTAAAATACAGAAGTATATCTATGCACTTGACCATCAGAAAAGTATTACTGTAGATGGGTAGACAAAGTTACATTCAATAATTAGAAAGTAAACAACTTCAAAAAAAATAATTAGAAAGTAAAATAAAATAATTGGTGATAACTTATACACTTGGTTAGCACTAACATAAAATTGTTCTATTTACATGTGAATGCAATGCTTATCGGATTAAAAAATTACTTTATTTTGAGAATTGTCTAAACTCTAAAGCAGGACCAAACGACGCCTTATGATTGTTAATTACTTTATTTTGAGAATTGTCTAAACTCTAAAGCAGCACCAAACGACACCTTATGATTGTTTTTTTTTTATTTTTTTCTTTTTGACATTGAAGACACCTTATGATTGTTACTTCCATTATTTTCCCACAATCATATCATATTCACACTTCGAACACGTCAATAATAGTAATAATGAATCCAATAATAATGTCGTAATATGTTAAAATTGGCAATGAAGCCTACCCTACCTTAGTCTAGCCCTAAGGCTAAACTAAAATCTAATTTCAAAATTTTGACACAGATTTTACTCTGTGAATTTAAAAAAAAAAAAAAAATTAATTTTAGAGACATTAAATTTTCGATTCGAATATTGTTGCAGATTATTGGTGACACGAAGATTGTCATTTTTAAATTATTAAATCTATTATTATTTTTGGAGTGATTTGTTTTTTTCTTCGTAGAACAGCCAGAGCAAGTGGGTGATGTGACATTTCTGAGAATTGTTCTCTTCAATTGACGTGTCATCTTTCGAATGAGTGCTTGGATTCAAAAAGATAAGGATTGGGTGGCAATAGCAATAGGGACAGGTGAACCAATCATGAAATACATAGGAATAAAAAAACTTTCATATTTTTTTATAATATAATTTAATAAAAAAATTTAAAATCAATTTCAGATTGATCTTTTCTTAAATAAGAGTGATTACGTGTCCTCTCTCTACTATAATTATTTTTACTAATTTAATAAAATAAAAGGAAGGTTAAACTTATTGTGTAGTCTGTTACCCATAAATAAAATTGAATTTTAATAATTTTGATAAATTATATTTGAATTTAAAACTATGTATTTCAACTCTAATTACTAAATATTAGTTATTTTAAAAAAATTAAATATTAGTAATAGAGTTTGGCATATGGGAAATTTAAAAGACGTAAAAAATTTGACATGCACCCGTATCTTTGATGCTTTGATTTTGATATACTGCCGTGGAGCTTGGAGTAGGTACTTTAGCACGACAAATAAATTTTTGCCTTTTATTAATACTAGTATTTCAATCTATGCGATGCGGGTAGTAATATTAAAAGATAAAATAATTTTTTATAACATCATTTAAAAATAGTAAAATTATATAATAAAATGATAAATTATATCTGACTGAAATATGCTGAAAAGTTGCAATGTTAAGGTATGTCTTCTGACACTAAAATTATATATTTACTCTTAAATAAACGGGTCACTCACTTAACCCGTATGTCAATCCACGACACAATATGTTTATATTTGTGTTATAAATGAGTGACTTGTTTATGACACAAACTCATTTAATCTCATCCCTAACCATTTATTTAGCATGTTAGGCGAATCGTGTTCACATGTTATGACCTATTTTGACACTCTAGTATGAACTGCATAAAAAATTGCACACAGTATTAATGTATTTTCAATAGTAATAATAATTTTGAGAATTTAACTAATTATATTGAAATAAGAAATTCAGTATTTTTTATTTTATGTTTATGATTTATTATAAATGATTGTTTATTTATTTGAAATATTAATGTATTACTGATTTAGTGTAGTGTTTCCTAAGCATATAGATGTCCTATTTTTTAAAAATTGTCGTATTCGTATGTTCTATTTCCGTGCAACTTAGCTCCTGGTATATGAAACTACTTCTTACACCAAACTAATCAACCAAGTTTTTTTTATTATCAATAAAAATAAGTGTTTTTTTTTATTTGTTTTTTGTGTTATTGAAATAGAAATTAAGTATTTTTTATTATAAATGATTGTTTATTTGTTTGAAATATTAATGTATTACTTATCTACTATACTATATCCTAAGTTATGGATGTCCTACCTTTTCTAAAAATTGTTGTATTCCGTTTTCATGCAATATAATTTCTGGTATATGAGACTACTCTATACACCAAGCTAATTAACCAAGATTTTTTTATTATCAATAAAAAATGAACTGTTTTTCTTTTAATTTATTTTTATGTTATTGAAATAAGAAATTAAGGTTTTTTTTTTTAATTTATAAATGATTGTTTATTTATTTGGAATATTAATATATTACTTATTTAGTATAATGTGTCATAAGCGTATGGATGTACTACTTTTTTTAAAAATTATTGTATCTCGTATATTGTGTTTGTGCAACATATCTTCTAGTATATGAGAATACTCTATACACCAAACTAATCAACTAAGATTTTTTTTATTACCAATAAAAATGAAGTTTTTTTTTTTTTTTAATTTTGCTTTTATGTCATTGAAATAAGAAATTTAGTATTTTTTTTATTTTATATTTATTATAAATGATTGTTTATTTATTTGAAATATTAGTGTATTATTTATTTAGTGTATTGTGTTTTAAGCGAATGAATGTCTTACTTTTTTTTAAATTTATCATATCTTGTATGTTTCGTATCTCGTGTCTTGTGTCTGTACAACTTAACTCTTGATATATAAGACTATCCGATACGTAATTATTAAAATAAGAAATTAAGTATTTCTTATTTTATAGCTTGAGTTATTTGTATTTTAATTAAATTTTAATTTAATTTAATACATTATATTGATGGATGTAACTAATATATGTTATATCTAAAAATATAAAACAACTTATTTTCTTACAATAACCATTATTATACCTTTATTTTATTACAATCGTACTAACTAATTATTATCATTCTCATACTTAGTAATTTTAGAAATTTATATTTAACTTTTATATAATATAAAGAACTGTTCTGCTTATATATAAATATATATATATATATATATATATACACACACACGCGTAGATGCCTTACGCATTTATGTTGGTTTATCTTTTATGGCGATTTGACATATATGGACATATTTTTTATCTTTTGTTTAATTATGTTTTTAGTACGATCTTTTTCTTTACTCTTATCCCTTCACCAAATCAATCATTTTAACTACTTTCTTGTTTGTTTTTTTTTAAATTATTATTATTTTTATTATTTTTTAATTTTGCATTGCGAGAAAAAAACAGCCTAAACATTTAATTTTGTAATATAATGATAGTTATATAAGCCTAACAACATTAGAATAAGTTAAAAGTTGCAAACAACATTAGACAAATACCTAAAAGCATTTGCCCAACCCAATGAGAATTAGGTGTTAGATAATTGTCTATTTTTATTTTTCAAATTTTCTTCTATATTTCTATCAGTATTAATTATTTTATTATTAAATTTATATTTATTAACTATTTTTCGATGACCGTACAAAGACTTTAAGTGATTTATATTTAAAAAGAGAAAAAGAAATTATCTGCTGTGTGCTATATATCTAGGCACAGAAAGTTGACAAAAGAGCATACCCAACAAAAGCAACTGGCTCCACCACCGGTACCACCGCCAACACCCAAATTCTACCAATCTAGATTCTAGACGAAGAAGAAATAATTTCATTTTTTTTTTTTTTTTTTTTTTTTAGAAGAAAGGGATACTCTATTAACATAAATAAATATATCTGCATAAGTGCATATTTTAAAAAGGTAAAGTTCCTTTTATTATCTGCTACACATACAGCTATAGAATATAAAAAGCCCCAAGTGTCTGGCCCACAAAAGACCAGTCAATGGTTGAATAATCAATGCAATTCTTTAATCTTTACAAACAATACGTGTCACCCCCGCGTTGTTGTCTTATCCGATTTTATAATCTATATCACTGGACTTGGTTGGACAAACAGGACATGACAAGCTATTTTAGCAGAAAAATTATAATACCTTGCTATGAACACCTTGGGTCCAAGAATTCTTCTTTAGAAAAAGGCCTCTTCTCTTACATTATGTGAATCTATTTCAGGTGGAAACACCAATCAATAAACATCAAATAAAGGTCAATTTAAGTTTTGAGAAGCACATCAATACTTAGCGTGCAAGGAAGGGAACATTAAGGATACAGACAGACAAGTCTCATAATGAGAACCAAAAATTGTAGAAATCCATAATAAATTAAAAACAACTTCACAAGCAAATTGAATATTGGCATATACCGTTCGTATACCGGCAATGAAGAATGGTACTGACAGATTCAACATAAACAAACTCAGCTGACTGAGCTAAGCCAAACAATCACATATTAGAGAAAATGGGATATGTTTTAATGTTATACACATATATCTCATCCTAGTAATGTTTCATAAGCTTACATCCGATGCTTTTTACAGAGTATACAAGAGGTCCAGTGGCTAACGACCTATATTTATTTTCAGAATACGATGAGGCATAGAAGAAAACAACAGAAAAGGAAAATTGAGATTCTGTTCAATGACTTATCTGCGGCCAGCTCCTGCCTTCTCAGTCTGGGGCTACTACTTCCCACTAGGTGATACGAATTTGGATATGTGTATAAGCTCTCTGAGTTTCCGAAAACCCTTGCATAAACCATCTCACCAAACATACCAATAAATGGGTGGTGGAAACTCGTCATTGTGCTACTTCCAAGATTAAGTAAAGGCGATGAAGAAGCATCTTCAAAGCTGCGGTATGGATCAGCATTATAGATATGATTTTGATAAGGATTGCGGTATGGAAGCTGCTGACCAGAATTAGGTGTACTAGTTACTAAAGCTTGAGCACCACAAGCTGATGGTCTAGGAGGTATAGCCATGCCTCGATAGGGTGCTTTTCGTTCGAGCTCAGCTTCAGCTGGGGCTTGGCCACGGCCATAAAGGGGTACCATAGTGGTGTGAGATATATCAGCCTTGCAGACCGGGCATTGTGGGTGCTCATCAGAAGCAAGGGATGCACTCTGGACATGGAGCCATTTGTAGATACAGGGCCAGCAGTACAGGTGACCACAAAGGGTGACCACTGGTTCATGTGCAAAGTCAAAGCAGATATTGCAATCAAAGCAACCACTAAAACCTTCAGAGCCAGTTGCTGCACTAGCAACTGATTTCCATTCACGGGCCAAATATTGCTCAAAGTCCATAGGTCTGGCGTGAAGCTATTTTAGCCACGGTACTACTTTGACTCTGAGATAACGGAAAGTGTAACCAGATTAACACCAAAGGTTAATTTATTCATCCGGGTTGTAGTAATTTCAAGTTAATATTGCAAACACAAAAATGTAGGAGGAAAGACAGGTAGACGAATAAGGAATGTGTTACACGTGAATATTAATAAAACAAATAAATAGGCACATGACATATCCTTAGAATTGAATAAAATACAGAGCAATAAAGACGCTTCAAATCAGGATAAGGAAATACACCAACCAGAAGGTACCACATCATGATTCTATTCACCAAAAAGGCCAATAGATAAAGCATTCCAAATAGGAAAATAAAGCAAGAACATCAAGAGTTAGATAACTTTGATTATCTAAACCAGATAAGGACACTATACAAGCAACAAGTAAATCAATAGTGAAATGCATCACATAAAGTCTACCAAACAAGATTTTGCATTTCTTCTGCGCTTAGTGTTTTCCATTTAAATCCTGCCAATTCCATTTCTTTGAAGAAGACATGAGAACTATTATATATATCTTAATTAATTAATTCTGCTGCAAAATGCAACAATTAGAATGCATTGAGTTCTGGTAAAGGTAAGCTTAGTCCCAATTTCAAATTGTGTGTTAAACAGTAAAATCTTTGAAAAATTCTAAAATCCCATCCTCTAAGATAAGCACAGTGTTGTAGATCTTGGTTAGAAAAATAGATAAAAATTGAATTATGTAATAAAGAGAAGAAATTCCATTGAGAGAGTGAGAGAAGAACCTCATATGTTTTGCCTATTATTGTTTTAGTTTCTGAGAGATGTTTTTCAACCTAATTGCTAATAAAAATCTTCATTGGGCGCAGGGATGGTGACACCATATGACTGAATAATCAGCAAATTGACTTTTGAATCCAATAAAATATTGCAACCCATTCAAATGAAGCCTACGTAATTAATTAAGGTCTATCTCATTAGGACAACATTAGGTGGACAGAGTCCAGCACAAGAAAAGAAAAACAGAACCATTTATTTAGTAGACATAATGTGAACTTGTGAAGCTTCCAGGCAATGATCAGCTACTGACCCTTCTAGAAGACGAATACTGTCTTTGAGATGTTCAAATAAACAATGTGAACCATGTAATTTTAGAGTGAAGGCCTTTTTAGGTCAAAATCCTTGACTGAAATATAATTAGCAACAATATAGGGATGTATTTCAAAACTCCACATCAACAGCCATGATACAAGCTTTCAATCTATGAAATACTAAAAACTGGCTTATCTACCTCTTAAGATTTACCCATACAAAATGGCAAAACAGGTTAACTCAACAATGACAAAGACTGAGGTACAGTAACAATTAACATTACATTCCACTAAAGTGACTATAACAAAAGAAATTTAAAAAAAAAAAAAAAACCACTAAGAAGATTACAAAAAGAAAAAGAAGCAAAAAAATGCTCTCCGATAACCCATGTCTTCCTAAAAGGCATTTCGCTATATCTACAATTTTAGCCCTTCCATATATTTAGAATTTTAGCCCTTTCATATATTTAAAAGAATTAAAAAGCAGATCTATATAGCTTGATAACAATCAAGCCTATAAATTACGAGCTATTTGAATCCTGATAAAGGTCAGGAGGTAGTTCCCCTCAAAGAGAGATCTTTACATCAATTAACAACTTTATGGCACATTTAAGGGTAAAAGTGTTGAATACCCCTCCTCACTTTTCTATCTTAGCACTTAGACTCTCACAATCGCCAAACCCCCATACGATCAATATTTTTCTATCTATTGCTATTCCAACCACAAGGACCAATTGGTTTCCACTATTAATTCTCAAGGCCATCTTCAGCTAACAAGCATTAGCTATTTCAACACAGAGAAAAAGACAAACTATTGTGCTTAGGCATGAAAGTCAGATCATAGATGACCTAAAATCTTTATTTCAGCTAAAAGAACAGAAGGGACCAAAGGGGGGAAAGAGAAGCCTTCTGCTTTGAGCAAGTTAGATACAGGCAGTAGCCAATTAGAGCATCGCTTTAGTTATTAATCATCTAGGACCAGACTTACACTAAGCACGCTGCCTCTACAATTGTAAGCTTGTGTTCAAATGAATGGAAAAGAAGAAGTCCAAAATAAGGCCACACTATGATATTCAGAAGCAGGAAAAAAGGTTTAACCAGAGATTCATATTCAACAAAGTAGGTAAATTTGCATTAGCACTAATTAGGTAAAAAAAAAAAGCACAAAAAAGCCGTCGTAATCAAATTATTCTCCCAGCTGAAATTGCAAAATTTACCAATTGCAAATGAAATTGTCAGAAGAAAGAACTTGAATTTGATTAGACAGACCCTAGCAATTAGACCTATTTAGTATTTATTCTCTGAAAATTGCAACCTCCAATCTAAGATGAAAGTTTTAGCTTTCCGCTCTTGTAGAAAATTGAAACAACAGAAAATACAGAAGAAAAAAAAAATAAAAACAACATGTAACCTATAATCTAGCTTCCATTGTGCCTAAATTTATCCAATGAGGAGGCGACTTTCTACGATTTTTAACTTTTCCGGATGCTTTCCCAGACCAAATAAACAAAGCAAAACATCATATTATTGGGCAATATTTCCATCATTTTCCTTGACTTTCCCTCATTCTTTCCCGGAAACCAAACAAAAGGTGGAAAAAGCATTTCAATATAAACGGAGAGAAATTAACAAATACACAAGATCCATACTTTCTTCATTTATTACACATAGCAACATAAGCATGACTCCCAAATGAATAAACAAATAGAATCAATCTATCCAGTTAAAACATACCCGAAAAGGTTATTGACAAATGAGATGAATCGTCTCTATTTCAGCTTATTCAAGCGGATATCATCCAGGGCTCCTACGAGCAGCTTTAATGGAGATCGCAGGTAAAGAAATAGAGAGGGAGAGAGAGGAGTAGTGAACGGTGGAACGTGTCTTTCGTTGTGAGGTTCTTATAGAATGAATCCATATAAGTATTTGGAGCGGCACAGTACAATTGTGGACCGGCCTTAGTTACTTTCACTGACGTGGTGAACGTATCCAATGCGTTATCCGCGCGTGTTTTCACTCTCTCGTAATATCACCATTATAACTGGATTTTTTTTATCGGTTCGGTCCGTTTTTTAAAAATTTTCTCTCAAAATATTTAATGGCAAACGACGCTGTTCTTATATAACTATTTTTTATTTGTTCTACCTTGTTTCTCATTTTAGAAAATTTAATAAAATATATTTTTTTCATTTTTATAACTGTTTTTCCTGTGTCTTGTTAAGTATTACTTATTTAGAGAAACAATAAAATGGCAATTTAGTGAACTGGTGCAACTATTTTTGATTGAGGTTATTAACGATTTTTCTTAATGATTATGTAATTATCTTAAACAATACTCATAGCATGATGGATATACCTTCATTAAATTTGATGTTTTTGACTTTTTTTTTTACAACAATTAAGAAAACAAAAGAATCACATCAATTATAAAAAAAATATCAATTGATTGAACTATCCTTTTAATATTTTATAAGTAAGAGAGATAAAAATTTAATAGAAACATTTTGATAAAGAAAAAGGCTCATTTTGGTCCTTCAACTTGGTCTCCAAAATCAATTAATCTGTATTTTAATTTTAAAGTCAATTTCTCCATTAGTTAGCTTATTACAGCCAAATAGCTCAGATATTCAGCTGGTCAGCACTCGTGTAATATAATCAAAATACAAAGAGAGTGAGAGAATAAATTCAAAACTGAATCTCCAAACCAACAATTCAGTTACTAAATATTATTGTTGGGAGGAAAAAATAAGCCAAGCTACATCCTTTTGTAATATGAAGTTCGCACATGCAGAGCAACGAATGAGCGATGTCTTTCAATTGAGGAAAAAATAAATTTTTCTTTGATATTCAAAAGCAAAACCAAAATTGACAGTGACTCTCATTCTTCTGGATATGGAAGGTAATTTGTTTATTTGTTAACTAAAAGTAACTCAGGAAAAATATTTTTTTGTTTCTTTGTTAATTGAAAGAACTCAACAAAATTGTTATTTATTTGTTTGTGGTGTGATCGACATTATTTCGTTAAATTATTTTATGTCTCATGTATTGTAGCCCATATGTTGTACTTTAATATCAATCTTCCTAGTGATAACTGAATGGTTGTTCCTTGTACCAAGTTGAAGGACCAAAATGAACTTTTTTTTTTCCTTTTGATAATGATAAAGTTTGAATAAAGTAATTAATACTATAATAAAAATGGGAATGATAGTACATCTGTTGATTAATATCCACATTAAACATAGATAAAAAATATTTAAAAATAAAAATATATTTTATAATTGAGATAAATGAAAAATGAGAGTGAATCTATTTTAACAAGATTTAATCTTGTAATAGTGCTTTACTTTTGAAAAAGTAGGCATAAAATTAAAAATTTACTAATACAAAATTTTTAAAAAATTTATAAATTTTAATAGTAATTTAAAATTTATGGTAAATAGGGCAATAGAGTTTTTATTCAATAGATATATAATAAGAAATATCTTAATAATTAAAAATAATCTCTCTAAAGCATAATAATTATAAAATAATCGCTATCTAATCACATGAAATGTTTTTATTCAACCACTTTGAAAAGTCGAAACAGGACAAAATGATGAGCCAAATGCGTATACATACTAACCCCACTTATATCATGATATCATGCTTAACACTTCATATAAATTTCATTTTCAATTCAGTTAAAGATAAATTTTAAGCTCTTCATTTTAATTAAATAATTCCACAATTATAATGAAATTATTCCGCATTTTCATTTGATAATAAGTATCAGTATTTATTTAAAAATTAATTATCTTTTATAAACCAAACGATATATTTTTTATATATAATCCGATTTGATGGAAGATTTAAAGGTGATATTATTGTATCGGACGGCATAGGAAAAGTGTAAATATGGGTCCCACAAGTTGAACAATGTGGGTTTTACTTCCTACTTTTGTCTTTTTGTCCGTTGGATCAAGAGGATGGTCCTCTTTCTTAAAAACAAATAGTATATCCGTCACGTGATCATGAGTCCTACAGTAACTCTTTGTAAACTGTGAAGCATGTAAACAAATGCAATGATAGATATTTACAATGGGGTCAGATCTGAAATGCTAAGAATGCAAGAATAATATAATACTGAATGATGCGTTTGCCCTTTCAGCAAAGTTTATGCTCTGAGACCGTTGGGTTTCTTATTTTTAAAATTTTTAATATAATTCAGAAACTTACTTAAATAATTATTCTAAATTACCAACTAAAATAAGAGGATGAATAGAAGGAAAATTGGGCAATGACTAATTGATTTTAGAAAGGGCATCAATCAAAATGGAAAATGAAAATTTGAATAAAGGGAAAAATTATCAATTAATATAGTTCTTAATTATCTTTAAATAATTTAAAAGTTGAAAAACCTACAATAACCCTCTTGATTTAGATCAATTTGAGCGAACAAGCATTATTGAAAAATCATACAGGCAGCTGACTTGGAATGTGGCTACGTGGAAGTTGACTATAGGATAATAGAAGGAATAGTATTCAACAAACTGCAGACAATTTTTAATTTGAATTGCGGAAACGAGAGCCAAGTTTTTAAGCGGGGGCGCCACATGAAGACGCTCTAAACTCAGATTTTGTTTCAGCTTTCTAAAACCCAAAATCACGAATTTCACTCTCTCATTTCCAGAGAAATCTACGAACTAACAATGTCGGCTGCGAAAACAAGCTCCAAGAAACGAGCCGCTGAATCGGTACTCACCAAATCGGACTCCAAATTCCGTGTCGAGGACGACTTCGATGTCGATCTTTCCAGGTTCGTCTCAGATCAGATTCTCTCATTCATTTTTCCTTTCTCTGATTTTTTATCTGTCTTGAAAGTGCAGCGATATTAAGGGGATAATGTCAGCGCTGCAACAAATAAAAGAGAAAGCACAAAAGGACGATCAAAAGAAGAACGAGGAAACAATTTCAAGGTGAGTTGACTCGGTTTTGCTTTAATTGAAACCGGTCGATAGACTTCTATTTTGAGAGATGTGGTGACTCTGACTAGAGATGGATGGCTGTCTGTTTAAAGTCCTTCAAGTGAAGTTATGTGCCGTGTGTATTTTGTTCGACAATTTCTCTTTGTGATTGAAGAATTTGAATCTCGTTTCGTTTTTGCGAGATATGTTGCTATTTTAGTATTCTACAACAAAATCTTCGAAGTATTAGATAATTGAATTTGAGTTTTACCATTTTATATCAAACTACAAGCGTTTTTGCTTATTAACAGAACGAAGGGGCTCAAAATTAAAAGCATTGAGTATTGTTTCTTTTTGCTTCGTCGTTAAAGAAAATAAATGTACAATTGTGCTTGTATGGGCCTGTAATTTTTGTTTATGGTGACAGTGTGGCGTCTGACATCAGGTCCATGATTGATGAGTTGAAATCGAAAATTGAAAAGGACAGGTAAAGTAAAACTATTAGATTCATATGTAAAATCAAATTTATGCGTGTGAATTCATCCATATAAAGGGTTTTTCTCTTTCAGGCAAAGTTTTGCAAAGGCACTTTCAAAGAGCTCGAAAGAGGTTTGGAGATATTAATTAGGGGGTTAATGACTTGAAGGGATAAAATTTAGATTTCCCATGGACGTTGACGTTTGATGCAATGACTGAAATATAGTTTTTTTTTTCATGTGATTATGCATCTGCAGTGTGAGAACTGCCTGAAAAATGAGAGTACCAAGTTTAAAGAGATATATGAAAAATTTTGCAAGGAGAAAGAAGCTCATTTGCAGGCCTTAAAAGGTAGTTCCTGTTACAAGGTTCCAGTTTTGCGGTTAATGTCCTGAATGTTCTCAGCTGTTGCTAATGTTCCGGGCCATATAATTTCTGCTACATTTTGTTTACATTAATATGCAACTTCAAGATATAGATCATCACTTTGTAAGGGTATTATGGAGATCTGGTCACAGATAATCTTGAACAAAATGTAAATAATAATCTTAACTCTTTAAATTACTGTTACATTTAATTTGGATTCATTATTTTTCTTGATTACCTTAATTTTATTAAGTACAATCTATGTTGTATGATCTTCTTCCGTTTCATCGTTGATACTTCCTGTTTGTGAATGATAAAAAAAACAAAAAACAATTTCAGTCCCAAATGATTGCTTTTGGTTGAGTTCAGAGCCAACTGTTAATTTTCTTTGGCAGATACCATTTCCAAATATGAAGAAGACAAGGACAGGCTGTTCGTGCGATATGAACAATTAAGTGAGCACTGTTTAACATTACTTGTTCTTTCTTAGAGCGAAACATTATTGCACACTAATTCTGTTATTGGTCAATGTCAGGGAAGAAAGAGAAAAATATGATATCTGAACAAGAGAAAACTTGTGCTGATAAGATTGCTAGATTGGAGGAGTCCTTAAAAAGGAAAAAACAGGTAAAACTGGAGCAGGCATCGATTTACTGATTGTTGGATATGCTGTCCCTCATGTGAACGGCCATTAATTGCATTTTCTCGCTTGAAAAACACAGGATGACAAAACTTTCAGCATTTTGAGGAAAACGCTTGGCTCATTCCTAGGAAATGCCTCAGATGAGGACTTCCCACCAGATGATTAAGAGATCGCATTAGAAGACAGCATGGCGAGTGCAAGCCTTCAGCTGTAGACATAGCTACTTCCTATCCCAAAACAATTTAGCTTATGAAATCCTGTCTGCGAAAGACTTGTAAGCATTTAATCATTTCTCTTGTTTCTTATCTTTGTTCCAGCAGAATTATCACGTTTGGATAAAATCTTTAGGGTATATGCTTATAACATATATGAAAATCTTAATACCAATTGATGGAAACCTACCTGATCGCTCTAGGATCATCATCGCTTTTACTCGTACACTTTTGGTTTGGCAAGTTTAATTTGCAAACGCAGCAGTTGATGGTTTCACGTGCTGTCGAAGCACTGAATCTATAATTAGAGTTGATTGGAACCCTAGCTACTCGTCTAACATCATTGGTCAGATGTGACCTTTACTGAATCTATAAATTAAGCAACCCGCCAACATTTCGAAGTTTTGTAATTGAGTGAGGTAGTTAGGGTTCTGTCTAGTCTTTCCTTAATCAACAGTGTTTCTATGACGTACAGTACTAAGGCATTTACTTGTTTAGACAATTAGTTAGCTAATTTATAATTATAGTCAAACGAGTTAGTTGCTGAATAACTTTTACTTTACTCCTTTCTTTAGTTTAGCTTTAGCCAGCTGCACATATGTATACTTACCACTCCAACTAATAAGATACAAGAGTTTCATTCTCTCATTTGTACTTCCTTTGTATTAGTTTCTACTCATTCCTTCTCTACAGCCTCTTTCTAGTTTTGTTTGAAAATTCATGTAGGGACGCAGTTAATTCATTAGATATGGAGTTTTTTTTAACCTTATAGTTTACACACTTCATAGAATAAGAGAATAAATTATAAATCAACTTGAATTGACAAGAACCTAATGTATATTGATTGGGAAAAAGATTGGGTGTTGGCGGGTGAAACTTAAAGATGAGGAAGTTAAGGTTGGGACCGTGATTGCTTGCAAGTAAAGTACAGTATGGTAGATTATGTCGAGGGTACAGAAAAATGATCCGGACAAAAAATGTACAGTATAGTAGGTTATTTGCAAGCAAATGGCCTAAATGAATTGGGTGCACAAAATAAAGCAACTCAAAGCCTTCATAGCTTCTACATCTCTAAGATGAATTTGATAAAATTATCGGAGTCCACTAGTTCATGTGCACTTTCAAATAATTTATCTCACATAAATCATTCTCTGGCTGGAAAGCCATCATCTGAAGAAGTAAATACCATCCAGTTGCGGTGCCATATTCTGCCTGCAGTCTTAAGAATGAGAACCCCGCGAAGGCCGCTCACTGAACAGCATTTGAAATTGGGGGAGGGTGCCCCTGAATTACAGACCATGGTGGCCTCCTGTTGTGAACCTACACGAAATATAACTCTGTTTTAACTTTTGCATATGAAATTTACACCAAGGCCACATAATTCTCTAGAAATATTTTAGTTGATATTGTATTTCAGCTTTTTTTTTTTTTTTTTTTTTTTTTTTTCTTTCTATGTTAGTTACAAAAGATCGATTTTGTGCGGAACTTTCTTTTAAAACCTTCAATTATCTATCTCAAAGTTTGCAATTATGTATGTATTCTGGTGCCTAGTAAAGTTTGATGTGTCTATGAACTTAACAAAATGTATCTCATAGAATAAAAGGTACACTTTGTATCACCAATACAAAACCTAAGAACGGTGAAGTTGAAGATAGATTGAGTTCTGATGATTCCAACACTACAGTTCAAAAACATGCATGATGATGGTGCTCGAATGTGGTTAATATAGAATACCTTCTACTTAATAATAGAAATTGCAAGCCAACAATAATTTAATCCAATGAAAATTAAAAGACAAAGATAAGATTATACATAATGTAAAATTGTTCACATACCCCAATTTCTGTTACGAAATGGCAGGAGGAACATTGAACTGATGAAGCTCCATAAGGATACATAAGCAATACTGTGCATTTACCACAATTAACTTGCCCAACCTCATGTGCTGAAAATGAGGGATCAAGATAAATTATGATCATTATATTATCTCAGCTTTTGTACATACCAGACGGAATATCGATGCATACACATGCCCAAGGAAAAAAAAAAAAATCTAGATGGAAACCCTAATTTACATTCATGATAGTGACAATGTCTGTGTTTTGTAATCAGGTCAAGCAAAATTTTAGCAGCGAAGGCCTTAGTCTACTGAACATACTCATGGGTGGTATAGTACTGTGCCTAAAAGGTAAACAATTCCAATAAGCAGATGTTGGCTAATTAGCCCTTTCAATTATTAGTTTGGGCCGACTTGAAATATGTTCATTTCTGATAATAGTGCAAATTGTTTGAGCCTTTCAGGTCGGCAAATTTCATACCATTCACGGAGAAGGAATATCAAAATCAGATTTTCTTGCTTGTAGAGTTGACCTGACATATAGTTATCTCAGAAGATAAAATGGGGGGAGAGAGAGGGATAATGTCTAATCCAAGCATCTACATTTGCAACTAAAATAAACCATAACTTCAGTTAGGACTTAAGGCTTCCTGTCAAATAAGAAATTTGATTGATCACAAGAAACCAAACAGCTAATTAGTTAGAAGACAGAAGAAAAAGGAAAGTACCTTCTAATACAAAGTTGACCATCTGACAACATGAGCATCGAACGTGTCTGGCTCCTCTTGGATATGAAAGGAGGCTTCGGCAAGAACCACAAACCATTTGAGCCATTTCTACATCAGAAAAAGAAAGAGACAAAAGTAAGCATTCCTCTGACATCGCAGGCAGTTCGTGGTGTCAATTACATAACCTCACTATATAAAATTCTATATCAGGTTGGGAAATTAGTTTCCAAGCTCCTGACTCGTCGTATTCGTAGGGAAATAATTCACAGCTAATGCCTATAACCTTGCGTGAAAATATTATGATTTAAACGCATCCAAAAAATAAATGTTGTCTTTCTTTTACAGACACACAATAAAAAAAAAAAAAAAAAAAAGTAGATTGTACACTCTAAGAGAAATCCCATATCATGCCAATACCTTGAAAGCTGAAACCTTTTTACAACTTAGGAGACTTTTCCTTTAGAAACTCTGAATCACCATTCAAATAAAAGCAAATTCTCAGTGGTTTCTGCAACAAGTGCAGTATATCAATCACACTTAGGTATCTGCCAAGCTATTAGTGAATACAAGTTCGAACTTATTAAAAATTTCTCCTTTCTCTTGAATTGCAATTCACAAATTCCATGAAGTACATTGACATGGCCTCAAATGGCGAATTTGCAAATAAACTAAGAAGCAACAACTCCTCAAACATTATTATTAGAAACCTTAACGATATGCAATGCATAACGCTAGTCTAACTTAAAATGAACATGTAGGCGATTAACCTGAGGACGGAGGTCGATGCGGCGGTGCCGATGGCTCTGCAGGGGGAATAGATTGCCACCCAGGTGGTGGTCCTTCTTCCTCTTCGTGTTTTTCTTCTACCATGGCTTCTGCTTCCGTGCTCTTCATCGTCTCTCTCGCAACCGCACGGCAGCCGAACGCAATCACACGTACGAAAGTCAAGTGGAGGAAAATTAATAAAGGAAAATTGTCAGGCAAATCAAATTACGTTTTTGTCTTTCAATTCTTCATCGGTGCACGATGTTTTTGGACTTATATTCACAACGATCATTCGTCGAACGACAGCGTGTAATGGGCCTTTTGTTGCCTCTCGATGATAAGCCTTTCACGTATTCTAAAACTCAACGAATGGTCGTTCCAACAATTTATTGTGTTAATAGTGCGCGACGTGCTTCTCCAGCATTGAAGCGATGTTATGTTCGCCTTACTTTCTAAACTCTTCAATGGGTTTTCGGGGGTTGAGCATTGCTTCCAACCCAAGAAGCTATGAAAACCAGCTGATAGACACATAAAATTCACAAAAAGAAAGAAGAAAAAGAGAACGGAAAAAGAAAGAGGTTTTCAAAAATCTATGGAAAGCTTTTTCATAATTCAAGCAGCTCTTTTCCATTGCCCCAGAAGGGGAAGAGAAAAGCTCTCTTAATTCAGGCTACTATTTTTAACCATGGGCTGAGCTACAAACTCGCTAGTCATTACACCTTGGTTCACTCTCCATAAAATAATAATAATAATAATAATAATAATATAATTTGACATAATGTGAATGCTCATATCGAGTTTACAAAGAACAACGGAATACTAAGTAATAGACCTAAATTGGTATTGGTATACAACATTTAAATTAGTCAAGAACATTTAGCTAAATAATTAAAGTTCAAATCTCACTCCAGGAGTTCAACTCCTTGTATGCACAACCGTATACAGCAACTATTATTAAAAACAAAATTGCAGGTGAAAATATGAAACCAAAGTCTCTTTCCAATCATAGATTACAACAAATCTTCTCTAGGCACGTACTCGAAGAGACACCTTGGATGATGCTCTTTTCTACTGACATCCGCGTTAAATTTTGTATCTAAAACAGTGTGGGAATTCAATATCCAATGCCTTCTTCACATCTCTGTTGAACCAGAAACATTAAATAAACTTTGCAGGATCTCGATGCAGCAGGTGGCTGTGAAGTTTCCGTTTCCTCCAGTCTCAATAAATCAATACCCCTAAATCATTGTACCCAGGTACTTGTGATTGACCAGGTTGTGTACTCCACAAAGTAAGAGAGTGACTATTTCCAAGTTACTGTTGGTTACATTAGGCTCCTTTTTTCTTATGGTCTTTGACTGGTTTTATATCTTTTGTGAGCATTCTCGGTGCTATGGCCATGGCCATAAGCTCTTGGAAGAGCAGCTTACAGGCATATGGAATGTGCACCTGCATATACAATCAATGACAAAAGGTAAAAAAAAAAAAACTCTTTAAGCGAGGATGAAAATGGCACGAGCAAGTCATAAAATGAAGACAGATTCAGCAAATGGACAATCAAGAAAAATTAATAAAGGAAATAACCTGAACAATGTCAGTCTTATTCTTGCAACCTCTGCATTCGAAAGAATTCTTCTTTAGATTTGCAATGGCTATCAATCCACATCGTTCACAAACATGGACTCTGTAGGCATCACTCTGGTCAAACAGCCTCTCTTTGAGAAAGTGTGCCGCGCCATGTGCTATCATGCAATCCCGTTCCATTTCCCCAAAACGGAGGCCACCATCACGTGACCGTCCTTCAGCAGGTTGCCTAGTAAGGATCTGCACGGGTCCCCTTCCACGTGAATGGATCTTGTCATCAACCATATGCTTCAGTCTTTGGTAATAAGTAGGGCCAAGGAAAATCATAGCTGTAAGCCGCCGACCAGTGTGACCATTGTACATGGTCTCAAATCCACGCATCTGATACCCACATTTATGAAGAGCCTTGCTAATGTTGTCCACCTAAAATATAACATAAGAAACAAACATCAGATCAAGCATGCATACTTTGTGCTGACGTGAGAATTTCCATTCTTAGTTACTGGATATTAAAATTTGTTTCCATCATGCAACAAAACGATAAAATTGTTCACTGGTAAAGCATTAGTATTGCTAATTCATTGACATCAGCTTTTACTTGCTAATATATACAGTCATCAACAAGTATTGAAAACCCACTAATCGAGTCTTGTGGATATGAATAAGCCTCTGGATAAAGCTTGAACAATAACAACCATCAAATTAGAAATTTAGCATGCATTCTGACACAACTTACAGTAACATCAGTAAATGGGGTAGCATCCCCTTCCTTTCCCATGTGAGCTGCAACCTTCCCCATAATACATTCAATAAGCTGACCAATTGTCATTCGGGAGGGAATAGCATGTGGGTTCACAATGATATCAGGGGTAATGCCTTCCACGGTCCAAGGCATGTCTTCTTGAGTGTAAGTCATTCCCACCGTTCCCTTTTGCCCATGCCTACTGCTAAATTTGTCTCCAATTTGAGGTATGCGGACAGACCTCACCCTTACTTTAACAAATCTCAATCCATCAGCATTTGTTGTCAGGAGAACCTACAAGAGTCCGAGTTGTCAGAACAAGCAGGTTTCACAAAATATCAGGTCTGCAATTTTATAGAAACATAGATGTAAACCGCAGTTATATGCAAGTACGGTAAGTACACACTTCATCTGATAATATATATTATTTCAGCATTGAATTGTGAATCTATGATGGGGTATCATGATCTGTGTTCTCAGGACAAAAAAGCAGCACAAAAACCTCGTGTTTCAAAATTCTAGGAAGCATATATATAAGTTGCTAGCTAGATAATAAGTTTGCATTTTATCTGACAGATTATGCTCTCAGAACTGGAAATTCAATGCTAGTAAAGGCCCCATGTTAATATAGCAAACTCAAACCCAAAACCAAGCTTACTTGATCCACTATTCCTGTTTCACTATGACGTAAGCTTATGCTGTGATCCCGCCTTGTGTAACGTGCAGATTGTCCCTGAGCTTCTTCTTGAGCAATAGGAGTGGTCTTTCCAATGATGACATCCTCACCTGAAACTCTTGTACCCTAACAATCACATAATAAATTGCCTTTAGATAACAAATAAAGAAAATAACATTTCATGTAACTAGCAAGAAAAAATGTCAATACGATGAATTAATATGCTTACCGGAGGTGCAAGGCCATCATCATCCAATTTATCATAGGAGCCATGCCGCATGCCCTATAAAACAAATTCTCAATTCAATGTTTGAAATTTTTTTCTGGAAGCAAGAAATACATGCACTTGAAAACTACTCCTCACCATTGTGTTAGCTCTGTCTGGCCGCCCAAAATCTTCTTTGACTAGTGTCCCCATCTTTTTCTCCTCATCCCTGTGAATTGGAGGGTGTCAACAACACAACTTGACAAGATGCAGAACTACATAAGGCAAGAAAGGTACCAGCACTTCACTTACCTGTATGAACGGAAGAACAGTGATCTAAAGAATCCACGGTCTATTGATGATTGATTCATAATCACAGAATCTTCTTGGTTGTATCCAGAATAGCAGGCAATGGCAACAATAGCATTCTGAGGCAGAAAGGAGGGCACAAATGATGTCTTAGACATTGTGTGAAGTAAAAGAGAGTCAAAAATCAATAAAACTGATGTGACATTGTGTGAAGTAAAAGAGAGACAGAAATTAATAAAACCGAATCTTTACAATGCCAGCTGGAAGCTGCCTAAAGTGAAGGTGCTCCATAGCTCTTGTAGTAACAAGTGGTTTTTGAGGATAATAAAGAACATACGCCAATGTATCCTGTGCATTGCAGAAAGAACCAACACAAGCATGTAACAAACTGCATCAATCAATTGGAGAAAAAAACAGAAGGAAAGAAGGATCAAGGTAAAAAACATACCATTCGAAATTGATAGTTGGTGACATATATTCCCATAGCTTGCTTTCCCATAGCAGATTGATAAGTGTTACGAGGAGACTAAAAGCACCAACAACAAATAAGCAAAGCAGGACAGAAAATATAGTCATTGAAACACAGATAAAGTTACCCAAGAAATGCCAAACTTGCCTGGTTATGATCAGGAAAAGGAATAATTGAAGCACAAACACCTAAAATAAGTGAAGGGTGGATTTCACAATGGGTGTAAGTATCAGAATAAGCTTCCTCCGGGTTGATTCGTGCTTGTACAAGATCCTGCAACAAGTATTTTACAATCATAATTTTATATGTGGTCTGAAACCTCCTAACAACAGAGCTAATAGGGTACATCCCACACAAATGTTTTCCCAATCATAATTATTTCACTCACATGAATGGTCATGGATATCATGGTGGTTTCTTCTTCCTCTGTATCAATATATTCAATGAAACCTTTAGCCACAAGATCATGCCAGCCACCCTCTTCAGAGGATTCCTGTTAAAAAGAGAATCACAGACTTAAAACCACTGGAGAAAGAGGGCATACAGCAGGAAGAGACCTCCAGAGAAGATACTGATTAAAATTTAATATTCTCACCCTCTGCTGGAGTGCATGAATGTCCTTTTTCTTTATGAGAAGCCTCTGTTTCTCAACAATGAACAAAGGACGACTGCAACGACCGTAGTCAGTGTATATCCGCAGCTCTTTCAAACGAATATCTCTAACAACCCCAACTTCAGTATTAACATCAACCTGTATATTTGAAGACCATCAGCTTTCTAGAACACTTTCCTTGTTCACACAGATATCCACCAAAATAACATATAGTGAAAAAAAGAAAATTCTGTTGTAGAAGGATTTGACTAAAAGAGAATACCAGTACACAACATGAAATCAATCCCTGTATTATGTTCACACTAACCCTGATTTAACTGCATTTAAATGACAGATTTCATGCACTCTAGGTATTAAGAGATCAAAAGGTTGAGCCACTGGAGCTATTTTGGAATTTTTTTTTTTTTTTCAAAAAAAGTTTGAATTCAACTCAATATTAAGACTTCATCCCCAGTTTGCAAGGCACACTCTTTTAACTCTTATTTCTGTATTATAGCATGGAAACCACTGCCTACACAAAAGGAAGCATACATCTTTTTATGACCTCACACTTAATTTTTCCTCAAAATCCTCCACCCCCAAAAGATCATACAAAAGACACATTCCAAGGGACTCTGCAATTTGTCAATATGGAATGCTACCATTTCAAAAAAACATATTTCACTTATGGCAAATGAACAAAGATCCTTTTCCAGAAATTTCTACTAAAAAAATGAATTGAGTATGCTGACCCGTCTTCTCAGTCGTCTCAATGTCTTGACCAACATATCAGGATCACGATGGATACCCACCCAGCAACCATTAACGAAAATTTTTGTAGCTTGGGGAATAACAGCAGGAGATATTTCCTAAAATGGAAGGGAACTGTCAGAACTGTCGAAACGGGAAACAGCATAACAGAAAATCAAGCATCCATTCACACCGAGGAGAAATAGTGAACACCTCAAAATTCTCAGTGCCCCATTCTTCCAAAAATTCCAGGATAGGATATGCAGCTGATCCGACAGTTATATACACCATCAATGCAAGATTCTTCACCAATCCACAAGCCTAATGTTACAGCAAAACATATTCATTAGAAACATCCAGCTCCTTAAAATGCCTATTATTACATGATGCATGAGATACAAGACTCACTTGTCCTTCAGGTGTTTCAGCGGGGCACATCATTCCCCATTGTGAATTATGCAACTGCCTTGGTTTAGCCAATTTACCTGGTTACAGAACCCATGATTGAGCTCAAACAAAGAGAGATAGCGACAAAAGAGAAAATGGTATTGCAGCGGCTCCAAGGAGGAAAAAAAGCAAATCCAAGATAGATGATAAAATCATTCAGAGTGTTACCTTCACGCCCAATTGGAGAATTTAATCTTCGCAAATGTGACAACGTAGATGCATATGTCAATCGATTTAACACCTATATTTCAAAAATTTTGTAAAAAGAAAATAGAAATGCAGTACGAGATAACATTTTAGGAAATCATAAGGACAAGAAAACAGTTAAAAAGCAAATACATTATTGGTCAAATTTACAACACAGAAGATTATAATGGCTCAAACCTGTGACACTCCAGCTCTTGTACCAGCAGCATTTGCTTGCCCCCAGTTCCCCGTGGCAAGCGAATATTTAAGACCACTAGTAATGGTTTTTGCTTTAATAGCAAATTGCAGATTGACATCCTTCCCATTATCCACACACTATCATCCATAAAAAATGTAGGTAAACAACCCTGAAGAAAAATTGAATTACATGAATTGACAAGAACTGGCTTTTTGAAGCAAAAACCTTCTGCACGTAAGATCTGACATCCTTGGTCAACTTTCTGAATAACTGCAAGCAAGGACATCAAAGTTCAAAGAAATTACAAACAAAAATAATGACAGAGAAATTTCAAGCACCCTCCAAACTTTCCCACACAAAACACAAACCATTCGAAAGAGTCCACCGAGTAAAGGACCAGCAAGGTCGAGCCTCTTGTTGCCATAATGATCTCTGTCATCTTCTGCCCGCCGTCCCAGTGCACAAAGTAGAAGCCGGTGAATGATGTAACTGGCATAAAAATAATTATTTGTCAGTTACAAGCCACAATGACAAATTCACATCTTATTGAAACAAAACATACCCAAAATAGTAAGCTTTTTTTGTCTCACAATATTCTCCAACACCAACATGAGGAAGCATTTCCTTTTGAAGGATCTCTTTAGCATACCTGTGACGATGAACAGAAGATTCTCAATACACATAAAAAATTCAGACAAAAATTCTGGCTGCCAGAATAAAGTAGCAAACAGTAACATACTTTATCCTTTTTTCTCTAGTTACACCGACAGTAGCTCCACGCTTACCAATGTAGTCCAGTGCAACCTGCAGAAAACATTACAGCATACAGTCTACTCTGAAGAGCACACAAGCTAGCAATACAACTAGAAAAGTAAACATGTCCTTGACAACTAAAGAGAAAAACGTTGCCACGAAACTACAAAAGCCAACAATAAAGGGAAAAGAACCAAACAAATAACAAAGGATGTACCTGTTGATTTTGAATCACAAAAGCTTCTTCTAGAGAAGGCCGTAGCAACTCCATCATTTGAGTATCAGAGAAATCATAGCATATGTGTTCTAATATATCTTTGTCAGCAACAAATCCCAGCGCCCGAAACACAATAATAATTGGAATTTCAGTTCGAATATATGGAAGTGTAGCCCTAATATACTGCCCTGAAGATCCCTGAAATAAGGGGTTAAGAGAAAGACAAATAGATATCATATGCTACTTCTACAAGAATGGAAACGATACATAATAAAACATTGTTTCCCTCACCCCCTTGGCACTAGTCCGAGAAAGCATCCGCACAAACATGGAACTAGGTGGACGGTTCTGGGACTCTGCCATAGACCGAACTTCTGCCACATATGCATACTTGTTTGGCTGCCTCTTCTTGAACACATAAACATGATTGGTGCTCATCTTCTCCTGAGCAATCAGAACCTTTTCACTCCCATTAATGATAAAATAGCCACCCTGATCATAAGGACACTCCCCAAGCTCCGTGAGATCTTTCTCTGAATTCTGGTACAGTGTGCAATAACTTGAACGAAGCATTATAGGAACCTAATAGGAAATAATACAACAATGAGTGCTTTAATTCCCACAATCACATTTATCAACTTATCAATGAACATATGAACATTTTATTTTTCACACCTTCCCAATGAAAACTTTAGTGAAATCCTGTGTTTCAGTGACTTCTTCACCATCATGTCCTTTCTTTATCACCCTCTTTGTAACATCCACATACAAGGGGGCAGAGTATGTAAGGTTCCTCAACCTTGCGGCTTTGGGAAATAAAGTTGCAGTTTCTCCATCTGACTCGGTCATCATGGGCTTGCTCAAGTATATCTGACCAAAGCTTATCTTGTAGATAGTCTGCAGATAAAGCCAAGAGTTACAACCAAACATTATGCAGCAACAGAGATAATGCTTTGCAATTAATCTGCAGACTCTAAAAACTTATTACCATATTTACATATGAGACTATGGGCACTATAAAAATTGGCAAGTTTACACATGCACCTCTCTAGAGCTTGCAAAATATGGCAATACAGGGATCAATGATATCTTGTCCTTTGAGAATTTTTAGAAACGAAAGAAAGCAATCCTATTAAATACAATAAACTAATTGTTGACAAAATAGTATATTTTTGCCAAATCTAATTTGAGAGATTCAATAAATTAAGCCATTCATCTCCTATAATTAAATTCAGGATGTGGAAAATATCGCCAGAGAAACAAATGTACATTGAATATAAAAGATTGATGAACCTGAACAAAACCATGTAAAATTCATATCAGAACAAATATTACTTTAATTTCAGACGGGTATTTTCATGCTTTGAAATAATACAAGAGGAATAATGTAGGACCTATCACAACTAAGGTAATTTTCTATGGTTTTATCTTCCACAATCTTGATGAAACAATCTGAGCATTTCGAGCAATTTAAAGTTTAAACCTTTCCATCACTTAGAATGAACAGGGAACTCTAGTTATAGACTAGCGTATACTTACCATCAGAACAGAGACTCCAACAACTAAATAGAAATGTTGAGAGCAGAAATATCTCTAATAAAGCCATTGTACAAGAATGCTTCTGATAGAATTACTCAGAGAAACCAAATAAGCAGACAATTTGCCAAACACTTTGGCATTACAGTAGACAGTGATGTACAAACTTCAACAAGCTTGAACTTCAAAAACTTGCATAACTTGCTATTAAACAAGTAATATAACAACCAGTTGAATAAATCGAGAAGCGCATTGATGAGTAAAATAGTCAACCAAAATTAGAATCTTTGGTCCCAAAATGCAAATAACATTTAAGCAAGTACGCTTATTCCAGTAAAATCCTAGAAACCCTAAAACCAAATAACAAAGCACTGCTCAAACACCCAAAGTACCTCAGCAAAATCGGGCTGGTGGCCGGGGTTGTGCTGGCTCTCAGGACGAATCTCAATATCAGCTGACTCATCGACGATTTCCTGCATCGTGTTCTGGATGAACTCATCGAACGAATCAAGCTGTTGGCGCACCAAACCTTTCTCTTCGAAGTAGGCAGAAATAACAGCCCATGCATCCTCCTGAGTGATCTCCTCCTCTCCATCATCTTCTTCATCGTTCAGAGGCTGATCGTACTCATGTTCGTCGTCCATGGCGTAGACTGATATCCTTTTAAAACAATTGTCTTGATATTACTAGTTAACGAAGTATTGTTTTTCCACTTATTTATTTTTTATGTTTTTTACGCTTAATTAATGGATAAAGTACGTGCAGTGAAACCCTAAAACGAGGTTCCAAAGAGAATTCACGAGTTCGGTCATCAAGAGTTATGTCAAAGAGGCCGAAAAACGGAAGCACGGTGGCTTTTATCGGGGAGTAGACTTAGGAAGGCGGTGACCGATGACGTGGAATTTTCCTTTTATCCCTTCTTTCCCCTCTCTATTCTTTCTTCGCATATAGATGTTGACCCAACCTGAACCGCCCGGCTAATTTTGGGTGGAGCCCCGGGCCCAAAAAGAAAAAGAATGGTGAGCCCGTCTCAATGGATGTTACATTTTGGGCTCATCGTCCTTGCTTCAATGTATAAACCCAGTCCATATTTCACACAATAGTGAAGAAGAAGAAGAGAGCCTGCTTCCACGTAGACAAAAATAGTCACATCCGTTTCGATTGGGGGTGGGCAGTTGAACAGACGATTGATAATTCTAGCCAATTAGATTTGCCAATTTTCGATTTTCTCGCAATTGCCATTCTAATGATTTTTCCCGCACAAATTACCTATAATTAAAAAGAGCTAATTAAGCTTTAAGCCCATTTAAATGATTCGTTTTGACTTTGACTTCGTACAAACAATTACCGGTTACCAAACAATTTTTTTCTTGGAACATGATCATGTTAACAAGTAGCCCATCCTCTATATCTGTCTTCTAACGCCTAGTCCTCCTCACTCGCTCACCTGCATCTACCAGTTTTACGTTTCAGTATGTTTCACGTTTAAAACTCGTTAACATACTCCGTTCTTATTATTTTTCTACTTTCATAAACAACTATACGAAATTCCTCCATGGCTAAATTCAAGAAGATCTTCTCCTTCATCCTAAGGCTTCTGTCCTTGGCTGCCACTGTGGTTGCTATTGTTGTCATGGTCAGGAGCCGCGACTCCACTCAAGTGTTAAACTTAACTTTCACTGCAAAATACAGCAACACACCCGCGTTCAAGTGAGTGACGATACCATTTATTTTTGCTCTGGTTTTATAACATCGCTAACTATTGGCATATATATAAACAGGTATTTCGTGATCGCAGAAGCAATTGCAAGTGTTTATACCATTATAGTTATCTTGCTGATCCTCTGCTCTGAAAGTCTTCTTGGACGCTTAATTGTCATTCTTGACATGGTAGTTCCTACGTTTCGTTGCCTGTAAATTTCTTTTTGCTTTTTAAATGGATATCTGTAACTAATTTGACTGTGTGATTATTATATATGTATATATAGGTAATAACAGTGCTGCTCAGCACAAGCATAACGGCTGCCTTGGCAATAGCTCAAGTGGGAAAGAAAGGGAACAGCCATGCTGGTTGGCTACCTATATGTGGACAAGTTCCCAAATTTTGTGACCAAGTCACTGTATCTCTTATTTGTGGTTTTGTTGCTGCTGTTTTTTACTTTGTGCTTCTTCTCATATCCCTTCATGCGGTTCTCAGTCCAATTTTTGCTGTAAAGCCTTAGATGTAGATCCCAGTAATCATGTTAATTACCAAAGCTCCTGTCCTTCGTTCTCTTCTTAATTGTCAGTGCTTAATGTCTCTTTAGTGATCACTATCATTAAGTTTATGATTATATATTGTACAATTTTGAGGTAAACTATTATGTACTCTCACTTTAAGTTTATTATATGAGTGTGTGTCTGAGATAGAATTTTATTGTGCAATGGATATCCTTGGCTGATAAAAGTTACCAATATCATCATGTATAGTTTGTAGATCAGTTGGCAAAGCTAACTCAGCATGTGGGAAGAGTTTTTAGATTTGATTTCCATTAAACACATTTACAGGGAGGAACGAAAAATCTTAACTGTGACTAAATTCGAAATCAAATTAGGCAATTCGTAATTATAGGATCGGATGCAGGGGTTTATAAAAAAAAAACTAACATCATCACTTTTACAACAAAATACTCATTGTGAAGCCACAAGGCCATAATCCAAGGCCCAAAAAAATGGGAAGCTAGCCTAGATTCTTAAAACTAAGGCCTAGGGCCTTGGGCTGGGTGAGTTGAAATTGGCTATGGAACAGAAACAAAATTTTGAATGGGAGGAAAAGTTTTCCTGTCATTTCTCAGTGGATTAAACGACAGAGAAACTTTCCCCTCCATAGAAGGAAAACACACCTTAACCATTAAAAATTTAAAACGCATCCATGAATGTCTCGGTGGCATATCCATCCACTGGAAATGAATGTGAGGACAACAATCGTTCTTGAAAATGCCAAAACAATCTCCATAAACCAAACAAATAGCACAGTACCCACCACCCAATCGCCAATTATCAACGAGATTATCTGATTACCAGCTATGATACCCCACAGGGTAACATTTCCTTCATAAATGCATAAGAAACATAGAGCCAAATGGAAAACAAAAGCAAAAGAAACTGAAAGAATTACTGCCCTTTCCATAAATACAAAAGCTTTGAAATCTTAAGCCCACCTCACAGCAAGATGGTTTGTGAAGTTCTCACCTTCAAAATCCCTCTGTATTCAAGATTCAACACTATATCTAATTCAAGAAGATCCACTAAATGCCCTGTAAGACTTAGAATCCAATGCTCAAATTCTAGTCCAAACATGCCTCTTGCAACTGGTAAGTTCAATTTTCTCATTATTTTCCTCGGGTAAGTTATTAAGAATTTAATGTTGTAAGTATTTCTAATATTAAGGTGGCTTGTAGACCTTAACATTTTGAGTTTTCTTGGATTAGTAGCGGGGACCCGTTTGATATTATATCGAGGAAAGAATGTCAAATGGATGGTCTTTGGCTTTTTGCATAAAGAATTCCAGCAGTGAAAGATAAAATGCGTTGTAATTTAGAAACTTATTATGCCAGATTAGAATTGAGAGGTGTAATGATGTTCAAAGGCCTTTGCCAAGTGTTTCACCTGCTTGTGGTCATACAAGCCTACTCAAGCTCCTCCTTTTCTGGATGGTTGTGTGCTAGCTGCAACTGCCTTAGCATATCCAGAAACTGCAGCAAAGAATGTTTATGGCTTATGCCACTTGGAGCATAGAGCCAAAGGGTGTCCTTTGGGGACAATTATAACAGTTGTTAAGGTGAAAGATTTTAGAATTTTTTGTCAAAGAAAGAACTCCATTAGGCAAGATTTACTCTCTTTAAAGAAAGAATCTTGTTAAGTATAGTCTGTATGCAATTGAATATGTTTGGCAAAGAAAGAAATGCATATTTTCATATTTTTGTCTGAATATAATGGAGTGTATTTTAGTACACCTAAATATAATGTCAACCTGGGTGGCATAAGGAAGGTTTTCTTTTTAATTTTATTTTTCCTCTCCACCTATGAGAGATTCTACTTTGCAAATTTTCCCACTTGAAGTTGAATTTAGTTGCAAAATTTTAACAGACATGCTTCAAAATGATGCATCAGTCACTGATGGTGCATATGGTTTTGAAAGTGCAACAACATCACTTACTCGGAAATTGTTGTCATCATCAAAGAAGGTCACTATTGTAAGACATGGGCTTAGCTCTTGGAATGAAGAGGGTAGAATTCAGGTTTGTACGTCAGCTGTAGATTACTTATTTCTTGTTTCTTGTCCGTAATTCCATTGACAATTTGAATGCTTATTCAATTGCTAATGAATGTCTAGGGAAGCTCAAACTTATCTGTCTTAACTGAAACTGGAGTGAGGCAAGCAGAGAGGTGTAGGCAAGCCATGGCAAATATACACTTTGACAAGTGCTTTTCAAGTCCCATATCTCGTGCCAAGGTTTGTTTAGCATGATGACTGAATAACTCTCAATTTTTTTTTTTTTTTTTTTTTTGGATTTCTTTAATCAAACAATTACAAGATAACAACCATGGGTATTCTTGCAGTCTACTGCAGAAATCATATGGCAAGGGAGGGAAGAACCATTAGTTTTCCTCGATTCACTAGAAGAGGCCCATCTATTTTTCCTTGAAGGCATGAAAAATGGTCTGTCCCCTTCTATTGTGGTTGTTCATTTTGTTTTGGAATTTGAGAACTGTACTTCTGTTATAAACTGTTCTTTTGGCATGCTTATGCATGTTTTAGTTTATTATAATCTCGACTTGCTTATAACTGAGTCAAACTTTAAGAATCTCGTTCAATTACAATTAAGAGAGTGTATTTAGGTAGCTTGAAACTTGTTGATATAGTTACCAAGCCAAGCTTAAGAAAAGTACTTAGCTTCTATTCTTTCTATAATTGCTGTAAGACTAAACCATGTTCAGTCCTTGGAGGCAGTGGATGCTAGAGAGAGATATCCAAAGGAGTTTACAATGTGGAGAGAAAATCCTGCTAATTTTTATGTGAACGGTGTCTACCCTATCCGAAAAATATGGGCCACAGCCAGAGAAGCTTGGACAGAAATCTTGCTTTCACCTGTGAGCTCTTTATTTTTCCTTCATATAGTTCTTTCCTGAAAACTATATAACTGACGTGAAAATCTTTTTCATGCATCAGGGACAAAATTTTTTGGTTGTAACACACAAGTCAATCTTGAGAGCATTAATCTGCACAGCTTTGGGGCTAGGCCCAGAGAGGTATGTGACAGTATTGTTGGAGTCAACAGGGCAGTTACTTGAGGTGATCCTTGTGAGTTGTAGGATGTATGATAGTTTTTAACAAGAAGCTTGGCAGTTCTTTACAACGGAAAATTATATGTTCTTGTTTTATTAACGATCACAAAGAAACTAAACAATGGTTTTAACATTTTTATTGCCTTCAGATTGCTAAGAATAGTTTCTGCTTTGGTTCATTAGTTATTAGTAATTTTGCATGATTGTCACATAATAGGTCGATCTCATAGATCAAAACAAAACATATCAAAATTAATAATAAAATATAAAATAAAGAAACTCTCCTTTTATTTCTGATATTTGAAAATTTAAAATGATGAAGACACATTTCTGCTTGATTTTATTAACATTTTGCCCTAAAAATGTTTTTGTCGGTTCAGGTTCCGTGCCATCGACGTGAATAATGGAGGCATATCAGTGTTTGATTTCAACGAAAGAGGAGAAGCAATGCTCCAATCTTTGAATTCAACAGCCCACATGTACAGTGACCATGTCTATCAATATTGAAACTTCTATGGTACCACTAGATGATGAGAAAGCTAATTCTGCTGACAAGAACATTATTACCAAAAACAGCAGGACAGTTCTCCTAGAGTGATGATGAACAGATTGCAGAGAAAGAGTTCGGTCTCACTTGTTATTGGCCTCAGCTCAGAGACATAATCTTCAGCTAAACAACAAACTTGTAGTTCTAGCTATGGAATTGTGTATGTGAGTGCTTGTATGAGCTGAATAAAGCTCATTTCTACTAGACCTTTTTCTTTCCATTTGTTTCAGCACAAACTAAATCATAATGTGCAATGGAACAGTAAATGATCGAGAAGTACATTGGAATAATGTTGCATGTATATCACATTTATGATTGCAATGTTGGTGCATTCATATATTACTGTGAACTAAAGTTAGTGATCTAATATCTGCCAAGGCTTGAAGTATTGCACTGCCAAATCCCTCTATTGAAAATTTAATCAAACATGTGAATATTCACTTAAGCTCTATACATTCTCTTCTAAAGTATTTTCTTTTTCTTTTTTTTTTTTTTTTTTTAAAGAGAAAAAAGAACCTGATAAAAGCCCTCAAACTGAGGGCCAATGATTTACTAAGCTTCAAAACTGGGTGCGTGAGTTCTGTTGCGGATATAGATGGTAGGATTTGGAAATCGACAACAACAAGCAGGTTTGCCCGAGAGGTTAAGGGGGAAGACTTAAGATCTTCTGCACATAAGTGCGCGTGGGTTCGAACCCCACAGCCTGCATTTTAATTTTTTTTAAGTAAAAATTTTTATTGACGTCTGCTTAGTACATTCCGTGCCGCCACCAACGATACAAATTGAGCGGTCAAGACAACCATCCTTTGTTTTCTCCCGCTTTCATGGCAAACTTTCATGGAAACAAAACAATTCCTTCCACTCCCTCACTCCCCAGCCTACCACATTCTTCTCAAAGCGGGTCCTCGTCTCAAACCTCTCCAGCAAGTCCACGCCCACATAATCGTCTTGGGCTTTGGTCACAGCCGATCCCTTCTCACCAAGCTTCTCAATCTAGCTTGCGCTGCAGGCTCCATTACCTACACTCGCCAAATCTTCCTCTCTGTGACAAAGCCTGATGCCTTTCTATTCAATTCCTTAATCAAATCCACATCCAAATTTCACAACTTCTCCATCTATTCTATTTATTTCTATGGTTGCATGCTCCTTTCCAAAATCTTACCGTCAAATTATACTTTCACATCTGTTGTAAAATCCTGTGCTGATTTATCATCCTTGAAACTTGGTAAAGTCATTCATGGACATGTTTTTTTGAATGGGTTTGGCTTGGATGTGCATGTGCAGTCAGCTTTGGTGGCCTTTTATGCCAAGTCCGGTGATTTGGGTAATGCGAGGAAGGTGTTTGATAAAATGCCGGAAAGGAGCGTTGTGGCATGGAATTCAATGATTTCTGGATACGAGCAAAATGGATTTGGGAAGGAGGCAACTCTGTTGTTTGAGAAAATGAGGGAAGTGGGTGTAAAGCCTGATTCGACCACCTTTGTAAGCTTGTTATCAGCTTGTGCTCAGTTGGGAGCACTTTGTTTGGGGTGCTGGGTGCATAAGTATATCATTGAGCATAGTTTGGATTTAAATGTGGTGCTGGGTACGTCTTTGATTAACATGTATACCAGGTGTGGGGACGTGAGGAAAGCGAGAGAAGTTTTTGATTCCATCAATGAAAAAAATGTTTTTTCTTGGACAGCAATGATATCTGGATATGGAACGAATGGTTATGGTCGCGAAGCGGTTGAGTTATTTGATGAAATGAGAAGAAAAGGTCCATCTCCTAATCGTATTACATTTGTTGCTGTTTTGACTGCATGTGCTCATGCAGGGCTAGTGAAAGAAGGTCGCTTGGTGTTTGCAATCATGAGGGAAAAGTATCTCTTGGTGCCGGGCGTAGAGCATTATGTTTGCTTGGTAGATATGCTTGGGCGTGCTGGACTCCTTGATGACGCGTACAACTTTATCAATGAAGAAATTCCCAAGGAGCCAGCTGCAGCTATCTGGACAGCTATGCTTGGGGCTTGCAAGATGCATAAGAATTTTGATCTTGGTGTAAAAGTTGCTGAGCATCTAGTAGCTGTTGAACCAGACAATCCAGGTCACTATGTGATGCTCTCAAATATATATGCTTTGGCGGGTAGAATGGACCGAGTGGAAATAGTTAGAAACATCATGATCCGAAAGCGTTTGAAGAAGCAAGTTGGCTATAGTACGATAGAAGTTGACCGGAGAACCTATTTGTTTAGCATGGGTGACAAGTCACACCCTGAGACAAATGAAATTTATCGTTATTTAGATGAACTGATGTCGCAGTGTAGAGAGTTAGGCTACGCAACAGTATCAGAGTCGGTGATGCATGAATTGGAAGAGGAGGAAAAGGAATTTGCACTTAGATACCATAGTGAAAAGCTTGCCGTAGCATTTGGGTTATTAAAAATGAGCAATGATGAAGTTCCTATCAGGATTGTAAAGAATCTTCGAATGTGTGAAGACTGTCATTGGGCAATAAAGTACATTTCAATTGTTGCTAACAGAGAAATTGTAGTTAGGGATAAGCTTCGGTTCCACCACTTCAAGGATGGCTTATGTTCATGTCAAGACTACTGGTGATGTCCACAACATGGCATCTAACATTTCACATTCTCTGAACTAATACACCTCATCAAAGTATCATTCTTTACACCACTTTCTGATGTTATTATTATTTTGTCTTAATTTTTTTTTGTATAAAATGCTAATTAGAAGTAGATTACAAATATAGTAGTGTTTATTGAGACATCTGGTAGACTGGTGGCATTCATTGCATGTATTTAATAGCTTCTATTCGTATTTTGATGCTGCACCTTATGCAACGTATCAAAGCTTCCAACTTCCATATCCAGAAAGCAGTTGTCAATTTTGTATCTCCTTAGCTAGTATTAGAGTCTTACTTATTTTACTGCTTCAAGTAACCTTGCTGCATTAGTTAGCACATCAAAATCCTATAATATAGCTATACCCCTTCACTTAAAAGAACGATTTCTCATATGGGTTCCTGTCCAATATTCCATTTAATAAATTTTAAAAAGTGTCATTTTATGAAGTGATAGGGTACCAAGTTGATTTGTTAATTAAATTATTTCAACTCTAAAATATTTCAAGTTGGTAACTTATACTCAATTTGGAAAATGTGTAAAGTTAATAAAATGAAATGATAAAAATAATAATTTTATTGAATGGTAATGGAGGAAAGCATTTGCATATGTAATTATGTATCTATCAATTGTGTAATGCCAACATAGAATTGTGGGTTTGTCTGCCATTTTTAGTTACCAAGTACGCACCGCACATGATCCGCTCACTACACTACAAAAAGAACACAACCAATCGCATGTCTGAGAGATTCTCTTCTGTAATACTATTATTTTATATCATCGAACAATCAATTGGAAAGAAAAATAGAATCTTGACCAATTGATGAAACGTCTGCACTAGACTTTACTGCACGCTGTCGTTTCATAAAGCTAAGGGGACCTAAGGAGGCAGTGAATATTCATTGTATTAATTATTGCAAATTAGTAACGTTGCGTCTTTTCTCTTTCTCTTCTTAGAATTTTTCGTCAAGATATACTTAAAGTTACGTGGGCTCCCACATGATCACCACTCATCACCTCACTTGTTGCTTCGTGTTTCTCACTCCTTTAAAAGCGCGTGGTCAAGAACGCAACATCCACAGATGTAAATTTCTTGACAACAACCAAAACCAACATACAAACAATCCTCCGCACTTCACTTTCGTGTTTGAGTTATCCAAAAAAAAACTGGCCTTTTTCTAGTAAGCTTTTCAGTTCTTTTTATGTCCATTTACCAGCACAAAGCCACCCCTTCTTCCCTCTTCCTCGCCACTTTTATGTCAAGCTGAAGCACTAGAAATGAAAACGGAAGCAAAAACGGTTTGAGATGAGACGATAAGAAACAATTTTGTTGCCTTTCTTTGCTTCCATGAGTATAAGGCAAAGGCCAGTTGCGCCCACGCGCTCCCCCAATGGTCTCCACGCGCCGCCGCGGCCGCCATTGCCGGATGTTTACAACATAATCCCTATCCATGACCTCCTATCCGACCATCCGTCCCTCCGGTATCCGGAGGTGCGAGCCGCCGCCGCCTTCTTGCGAGACGTCAGTAACTTACCGAGGCCGCCTTTTGTTACTTGGGACCCGCGCATGGACTTGATGGACTGGCTTGGACTTCTCTTTGGGTTTCAAAGAGACAACGTGCGGAACCAGAGAGAACACTTGGTGCTGCACCTGGCCAACTCACAAATGCGGCAGCAACCGCCACCTCGGATTCCAGACGAACTGGACCCGAGGGTGCTTCGCCGGTTCCGGAATAAGTTATTGAGTAATTATACTTCCTGGTGCTCCTACCTCGGCCGGAAATCTCAAGCAGCTCACTCTAGGCGTAGCAATAACAGCAACGAACTCCGGCGCGAGCTGCTCTACGTTGCTCTCTACCTTCTAATTTGGGGCGAATCAGCTAATCTTCGGTTCATGCCTGAGTGTGTATGCTATATATATCACCATATGGCTATGGAACTGAATCAAGTTCTCGATGAATGGCCTGACCCAAATACTGGTAGGCCATTTGTGCCTTCAATTTATGGTGAATGTGCATATTTGAAGTGCATTGTAATGCCTTTTTACCAAACAATTAAAGCAGAAGTTGATAGTAGTAAAAATGGGACTAAGCCACATTCGGCTTGGAGAAATTATGATGATCTAAATGAGTTCTTTTGGAGTAGGAGGTGTTTTAAAAAGCTGGGATGGCCTATTAATTTTGGTTGTAATTATTTTGCTACTGTTGAGAAGGCTAAGAGAGTAGGCAAGACTGGGTTTGTGGAGCAGAGGTCGTTTTGGAATGTTTTTAGGAGTTTTGATAAGCTTTGGGTTTTGCTGATTTTGTTTTTGCAGGCTAGTCTAATTGTTGCTTGGGATGGTACTGACCATCCGTGGCAGGCATTGAAGAAACGTGATGTACAGGTTGAGTTGTTGACATGTTTTATCACCTGGGGTGGGCTTAGATTTCTACAGTCTATTCTTGATGCTGGGACTCAGTATAGTTTGGTTTCGAGGGACACAATGTTGCTAGGGGTCAGGATGGTGTTAAAAAGTGTGGTTGCTTTGACATGGACTGTTGTGTTCGGAGTGTTCTATGGGAGGATATGGAGCGCAAAGAATTCTGCTGGGTCATGGTCTGATGAGGCGAATAGTAGAATTGTGACCTTTCTTGAGGCTGTCTTTGTGTTTGTTATCCCTGAGTTGCTGGCTTTGGTGTTTTTTGTACTTCCTTGGATTAGGAATGCCCTTGAGGAATTGGACTGGAGTATTTTGTATGTGTTCACATGGTGGTTTCATACTCGGATTTTTGTGGGGCGTGGGCTGAGGGAAGGGCTTGTTAATAACGTTAAGTATACCTTGTTTTGGATTGCAGTATTGACTTCAAAATTTATATTCAGCTATTTCCTTCAAATCAAGCCAATGGTTACTCCAACAAGGTTTCTACTGAATCTTAGAAACGTGACTTATAATTGGCATGAATTTTTTGGTAGTAGTAACAGAATCGCAGTTGTGTTGATTTGGTTGCCAGTTCTTTCAATATTTTTTATGGATTTGCAAATCTGGTATTCTATATTCGCTTCATTTGTTGGTGCAACAACTGGGCTGTTCTCACACTTGGGTGAAATTAGGAACATTGGACAGCTTCGGCTTAGATTTCCATTCTTTGCCAGTGCTTTGCAGTTCAATCTCATGCCTGAAGAGCAGTTGCTTGGTCCTAAAATGACGCTTGTGAAGAAGCTCCGAGATGCAATCCATAGATTGAAATTAAGATATGGGCTTGGTCAGCCGTACAAAAAGATTGAATCAAGCCAAGTGGAGGCGACCAGATTTGCCTTGATATGGAATGAGATCATCACAACTTTCCGAGAAGAAGATATCATCAGTGATAGAGAGCTTGAGCTCTTAGAACTGCCACCTAATTGTTGGAATATCAGAGTTATTCGCTGGCCGTGTGTGTTATTGTGCAATGAGTTATTGCTTGCTCTCAATCAGGCAATAGAGCTGGCAGATGCACCTGACAGGTGGATTTGGTTAAAAATTAGCAATAATGAGTATAGGCGGTGTGCTGTAATTGAAGTCTACGATAGCATTAAGTATTTGCTTCTCACAGTTGTCAGACAGGGAACAGAAGAATATTCAATTGTTCTAAAAATTTTTGAAGAGATAGACAACAGCATTCAGTTCGAGAAGGTCACTGAGGCTTACAATTTGGAAATACTAGAACGTCTTCATTCCAAGTTAATATCACTTGTTGATCTTTTGAAGGGACAGAAGAAGGACATAAGTAAGATGGTCAATATATTACAGGCATTATATGAGCTTTATGTTCGAGTACTCCCAAGGGGACCGAAAAAATCAATTGAGCAATTGAGGCAGAAAGGTCTAGCCCCAGAGAGTCAATTGAGCAATGATGAATTACTCTTTGAGAATGCTATTCAGTTTCCAGATACTGAAGATGAATTATTCAACAGGCATTTACGGCGTTTGCACACAATTCTTACCTCCAAAGATTCCATGCACAATGTCCCTCAGAACATTGAGGCAAGACGGCGCATTGCTTTTTTTAGCAATTCACTCTTCATGAACATGCCTCTTGCTCCTAATGTTGAGAAAATGATGGCTTTTAGTGTTTTGACCCCTTATTATGAAGAAGAAGTGTGTTTTCCTAAAGAAATGCTTCGGCGGCCAAATGAAGATGGCATTTCTACCATATTTTATCTGCAGAAGATATATGAAGATGAGTGGAATAATTTCCTAGAAAGAATGCGTAGAGAAGGAATGGAAGATGATGACGATATTTGGGACAAAAAGTCAAGGGATCTTCGCCTTTGGGCTTCATATAGAGGCCAGACATTAGCCCGCACTGTGAGAGGAATGATGTATTACTACAGGGCTCTTAAGATGCTTTCCTATCTTGATTCTGCATCTGAGATGGACATAAGGATGGGCACACAAGAACTTGCTTCACATCACTCCTCGAGGCACAACCATGCTTTGCATGATCAAAACTTGGTCATGCCACCATCTCCACCTAAACTTGGCAGAGCAAGCAGTAGCGTTAGTTGTTTGTTTAAAGGGCATGAGCATGGGAGTGCTCTGATGAAATTCACGTATGTGGTCTCCTGCCAAGTGTATGGGCAGCAGAAGGCAAAGGGAGATGCGCGTGCTGAGGAGATTTTAGATCTGATGAAAAAGAATGAGGCTCTTAGAGTTGCTTACGTTGACGAAGTTCACTTGGGGAGGGATGAAGTTGAGTATTACTCGGTTCTTGTTAAGTTTGATCAGCAGCTGCAGAGGGAAGACGAGATCTATCGGATCAGATTGCCTGGTCCTTTAAAGATTGGAGAAGGCAAACCTGAAAATCAAAACCATGCCATAATCTTTACTCGTGGTGATGCAGTCCAGACAATTGACATGAACCAGGACAATTATTTTGAGGAGACACTCAAGATGCGGAATCTGCTGGAGGAATTTAAGAAGTATTATGGAATTAGGAGGCCAACCATTTTAGGTGTCCGGGAGAATATCTTCACAGGTTCAGTTTCCTCACTTGCTTGGTTCATGTCTGCTCAGGAAACTAGTTTTGTGACACTTGGACAGCGTGTTCTTGCAAATCCTTTGAAGGTACGAATGCACTATGGTCACCCAGATGTGTTTGATAGGTTCTGGTTCTTGCCCCGAGGTGGAATCAGCAAGGCTTCAAAAGTGATCAATATCAGTGAGGATATATTTGCTGGCTTCAATTGCACACTTCGAGGTGGCAATGTGACACATCACGAATATATACAGGTGGGTAAGGGAAGGGATGTTGGCTTGAACCAAATCTCAATGTTTGAGGCAAAGGTTGCAAGTGGCAATGGCGAGCAGGTTTTGAGCAGAGATGTATACCGTTTGGGCCACAGATTGGATTTCTTTCGTATGCTCTCATTTTACTACACTACTGTTGGATTCTTCTTCAACACAATGGCTGTGGTATTGGCTGTTTATGCTTTTCTGTGGGGCCGCCTTTATCTTGCTCTCAGTGGTATAGAGCGACATGCCATGAAAAATATTGACAACAACAAGGCCCTTGGTGCGATTCTGAATCAGCAGTTTGTTATTCAGTTAGGCTTCTTCACTGCCCTTCCGATGGTTATGGAGAACACTCTTGAACATGGGTTTCTTCCAGCTGTTTGGGACTTCTTAACAATGCAGTTGCAGCTATCTTCACTTTTTTACACATTCTCTATGGGAACTCGTAGTCATTTCTTTGGTCGAACTATTCTTCATGGAGGTGCCAAATACAGAGCCACTGGACGTGGGTTTGTGGTGCAGCATAAGAGCTTTGCTGAGAACTATAGACTGTTTGCTAGGAGCCATTTTGTGAAGGCAATTGAGCTTGGAATCATTTTAATAGTATATGCTGCCAATAGCGCTTTGGCTGCTGATACTTTTCTTTACATAATCATGACAATCTCTTGCTGGTTCCTTGTGCTCTCATGGATACTGTCCCCTTTCTTGTTCAATCCTTCTGGATTTGATTGGCTGAAGACTGTATATGACTTTGAAGATTTTATGAACTGGATATGGTATAGAGGAGTATTGGCAAAAGCAGAACAAAGCTGGGAAACATGGTGGTATGAGGAGCAGGACCATCTGAGAACAACAGGTCTCTGGGGAAAGCTACTGGAGATAATTTTAGATCTTCGTTTCTTCTTCTTCCAGTATGGTGTTGTGTATCATCTGAACATTACTGGTGAAAACACTAGTATAGCTGTTTACCTGTTATCCTGGATATACATGGTTGCAGCCGTTGGAATTTATGTCAGCATAACATATGCTCAGGACAAATTTGCTGCAAAGGAGCACATTAAATATAGGCTGGCCCAGCTTATAGTCATCTCACTTACGATACTTGTGATAGTTCTATTACTGGAATTCACAGATTTTATATTTCTTGATCTTGTGAGCAGCCTTTTGGCATTTATTCCCACTGGGTGGGGCCTCATATGCATTGCTCAGGTGCTTAGGCCTTTTTTGCAGTCTACTGTCGTGTGGGATACCGTTGTCTCCTTGGCTCGGCTATATGATATGTTGTTTGGGCTTATTGTTATGGTTCCTGTTGGATTTCTATCATGGTTGCCTGGATTCCAGTCCATGCAGACAAGAATCCTATTTAATGAAGCATTCAGCAGGGGTCTCCAGATATCTCTCATCCTTACTGGCAAAAAGTCCAATTAACAGCTGACTCAAGGTATTTCTATTTTTTTTTTTTTTAATCTGTAATTCTTCAATTGTCATTGCTTGTTACCATATTTTAGCTGGTTGAGTTGGATTAGTTTTGGTATTTTGTGTATTATGGTTTGATGTTTTATTATTAACTTCTAAATTATGAAGGTAGTAATTGTCTTTTCATGTTTTTTGTTGCTGCTCCTAACATCAACGAGGTGAAATGGATAAACAGCCTCAACTGTGTTGTGACCTTTGATATTTCTAAGCACATCAATAAACCTGAATCATTTAAGACCTACTTCCAAATAACCTTTTTTTCTTTTTGGGAACCAAGAAAATTTATTTCACCTCACTAATTCGAATTGTAAACTTGATTTCACATAACTTTTTTTATGTCCAAAAAATATTTTGGAAACCAAAACTAGTTTGTCTTGTGGATGTGCAATCTGAGGGCTGTAACTGCGCACTTGCTGTGATTTTTATTTCATTTATGGATTAATCTGAAATAATGAAATTTATATAACTCATGCAAGGCTCTCCTTTTCTCCCTTGATTGTTATCACCATTGATATCATGCAAGTCTTAACAAAAGTTTTTTGTCTCAGAATTCTCAGCTGGAATAGTGTTTATACAACTCTAGTAGATGGCAGTACTGTGTTTCCCCTGAACAAGGAGGCAGCCGCATCCTACTTAGCTATTCCAAGGGGTTGGACAAATGAGATCCTGATTTTAACTGCATCGTTGTGTCAGATAGAGCTCCTGCATTCCACTCCGACTCGAATGTTCAAAATGCTTCGAAGTGATTGATAGGCATTTTGGGCACCCATATTCATTCACTTTACTATTATGTACATATCTGTTCATATGCTAGCTTGTTTGAGGTAGGTAGTGACAGTATTTGCTACCTTTGTTACTATTAGTCAGCTAGGCAATATGACGCTCACGCACGTGTGAAAAATCAATCTTTTGAGTTAGCAGCTTTAATAACAATGCACGGAAAACCATTTGAAATTTGATGGTTGGAATAAAATTTTGGCTTGAAACCAATAACTTATTGTTCATGTAATGTATGGTACCGTCAAAACCTACCCAAAAACATCACTTGACGAGCACCAATCTGGCTAATGACATTTACGATGGAAAACAATATATCTAAAATTTCCAAAAAGCATGTACTAATTGTTTTTCATCACGAAAGAGAGTTTCGGGTGGAACTTGACAATAGGCTCATCTATATTTCCAGAATATTGAATCAATAAATTGCAAACAAACTCTATACCCAAAAGTATTTAGGACAAAGTACTTCAGATTGAATCAAAAGCTGTCTAGGCTATACAGACTATAAACTCTCAGTTAAGAGCATCCCCTGGCACTTCATCACTGCTCACAACAGGAACCTTTTCATAATCAGATGTCTCTCTATATCTCCTAGGAAGAACACAACGGCCACCATATCGCTGTTGCAAGTAAATAAAGGCAGCAAACAGCAGACCAACAAAAGGGATAATGATGTCCCATGCAGTGGAATAAAAATCATGTTTGTGATTTCCATATATATATGACAAATCGAGGGACCAGGCAGAATTACGAGCCCTGTAGAGGTCATACGCGTGAGGCAGTAAACGGACAACAGTTGTCCCAAGATAAAAGGAAGAGGCAAGAGTATTCTCCTTTGAATTCAAGAATGCATTGAACATTATCTGTGGAAGTAAAAAACCGTCCAGAATCAAACCAGCATAAGATTTAAGGTCTCTCCAGTGATAATGCTGCTGGTAACCAAAGTGGTGAGGATGTAAAAATGGACTCCTGTGGGAATTCTTCCATTGATGAGCATACCAAGCAACCAACGCACCACCTATGTACAATGGCAAGGACAAACATAGAACCCTTTTCTCACAGAGCCACAAACTTCTATGATTGTGATCATTCTGCCTGGCAGACCAACCAAGTTGTAGCAGACGGAACTGCAAAAGAAAGGCTACCATTGTTACAACCCTTACTATTACCTCATTTACTTCAAGCCATCCACCACTCTCAAGAAAATTATTTTGTCGGCTGTGATTGGACATGAACAAGGCTTCAAAATTTAGCAGTAGAGGTATCATGTAACCTAGTGTAAGAACAACAAGCATCACAAAGGAAATGAAGGGTAGCACGTCTGGATGCTTTTTCACATGATAGAGTTGCAATCCCACAAAGACACAAGCAAGAGTATTAGAAATCAAAACCATGGTAATCTCCATATCCATTCTCCAGATGGATTCTGCAGCTTGACTTGTATAAATCGAGTTAGAAGATATTTCAAGTTCCTGGAAGTAAAGAGGGTCCAACTTGTGCCGCATGCTTTTAATAGTTCCTTTAATGTTATTCCCACTCTTTGCATTCACTGGAGAAAATTGAATATTGATCAAAATCATGCAGTCTGCAGATTCATTTCTTGTTGAGTTCGTAACATGTAATATCGAATTCGAACAGCCTATCATGCACAGAACACCAGACTCATTGTCATATGTCCCTTCAGCAGAAATTTCTATTGATTTTTTTGACAAAAGCTGACCACCCGACTTCAAAGAGGAAGAAGTTGTGAAGCTCATCTTGTAGCTAATATTTAGAAGACCACTGTGGTTTTTATTCATTTGAAAAGGCTCAAAAAGCTGATCACCCACAAACAACGGTGACGAATATCCCTGTGATAGTTGTCCTTTACCATTTCTCACTATCATTTGGAATCTCATGTCTGTGGAACAAGCGTTAGGATATGTCTTTCCTCGGCCTTTCATGGTCTTCTGTTTCGGACAAGCTTTATTTACCCTTCCAAGCATAGTATACTCATAATTCAGACCAGGAAGGCCTGTTATCCTATTCTCAGAACCATGAAATCTGATTTTATTAAAGTAGCCAGTTTCACTGTCAGTCACAGTGCTTGAAATTTGTCCCACAACAGTACTCCTCTGTGTAATTGTCAAGGTCTTAGGGAACCTCAAGCTTAAGCGAATCGAGCAATCACCAACAGAAGCATTAACTAATGAATCCTTTAAATTCGAGACTCGACAAGCAACCACACAGAGCCTATCCTTCTTATCATCCCACACTCCCTCACCAATTAACGTTCTGTTAGGATTAAAAACTCTGTCATAAATAAAAGGCTCAGAATGATAGCCAGTGTTCAAGAATCCTATCAATAGCCGAATCCCACGTCCAGGTTCACATCTAAATCCTTGAATGGTCATAAACTTGGGCAAGGTCCCAGAATCCCCACCAAGAGGGTTACATTTACCACCTTCATTACTACCACATTCCCTGCCATAATCCAATTCAAAATACCTAGCATACTTATACAATTGACTCAAGCAAGAACTAGGATGTTGCCACTCTAAATGTAAATTCTCATTCTCTCCATCACTTCCTCCAACGCATACATTACTTCCCCTATCTATCAATCTATATTTATATTCACCAAAATGAGGTATCCCCAAAATTGAAACAGGCTCAAAATAACCAGAATCACCCCTATCGTTCAAACTCTCTAAAGCCCCAATGATCAAGCCACTAATATTACTAAAATGCACTGGATAATTAAGCTTTAAAACAACATTCGAAGAACTTACAATACCCAAATGTGGGTGACTCGATCCAGATCCAACCATACACAGCTTCCCAGTATCCATAGACCAAAACCCGTATAACTCGAAAACCAAAGACCTTGCCTTCACGGGAAATCTTGGTGGCCGGAACCTGATCTCCCTCAAATTCCGGTTCCACGTCATGTTCAAATGGAAAGGAAAATGGAATCTGAGAGTAGCTTGTAGCTTAAGCACGTGTGGGATTTGGGTAAGAGAAATTGTATTTCCTTTTGGGCGAAATGAGAGCGAAATGGAAGGCGAATCCGCGTCACCGTTATCAGCCCTTTTGCGTAGGATTGGGCTGCCGCCGGTGAAGTAAGCAATATCAAAATAGAGGATTTTGTCTTCGCCAAAAACAAAGGTCACGTGGGTATCAGAAGATAGAGATTGACGAACTATGTGGTCACATTGAGGGCCATAATACGATAGAAAGTTTGAGGCTGAAATTGAAGTTGTTGCTATTGCTGTTGCTGTTGGAGAAGTGAGAAAAGGGGAATAGAAGCAGATAAGAAGTGGAATATACAGGAATTTGAGGATTTTTGAAGGTTTAACTTGGAAATTAAATTTCCGTAATGAAGATAATTGAAGAACATTACCAGTTTCCTCCATTGTTCCTTCTCCGAGGAAGCTGAAGGAGGAACTCGTAAATATGGAAAGTCAGTGCAACCGACTTCTAAAGATCCGTTTTTTCGGATGTTTGTTACTATAGCCGACCCGGATTCGTATCCTCAAAAGAATCCATTATACTTTTTTCATTCCATTTTATTTATTTGTAATTCTTTTTTTTTTAAATCTTAAAATATTTACATAATTTTAAATTTAAATATATAAATAATTTTTTATAATAATTTTTATAATTTTTTATTAAATAAATAACTTTTATTAATATGTTCAATGAGTTAAGGGTAAAGGCAAAATAATTTTTATTGATTAAATTCTTAATATGAATTTTTTATCAAACCATGCAAATAAAATGTAATAGAGAGAGTATATATTTTTTTATTCATTAGACTCGATGGCTGAAATACCGCTGATAGTACAAAATATGATAGTATTTACTCGAATTTTAAATTTTTTACCCTTTTTTTTATATAAATGAGACAATGAATCAAAACATCCTATTTGATAATTCTTTTAAAAAAAATAGAAATATGCAACATCAAATGTTAAAATTACTTCATTTTTAAAATTCGTACAGAATATGGGTAAAATTAGGGCACTTGAGCGGTTCAATTGCAAACTGAGAAAAAATCGATTTTTTTTTTATTTTTTCTTTAAATTGAATTAGAATTATATTTGGTTAATCGATTTAATTCCATTTGATTTTTAAACATTAATTTATTTTTTGCAATCGAATCAAAAATCGAAATTAATTAGTATAAGTTAATTCTATTCAATTTTTCAGATTAACCAATGTATATTCATCCCCAGGTAAAAGACTTCTCAATGTGAGTTTTGTTGAGAGCAATTCTGTTAAATACAAGTTAATATGAACCGATAAGAAACCAGAAGATAAACAATACTTAATTACTTATAGTTTTTATTAATCACACTGTTACAGAACATTAACATAATCACATAACCAGGAGTTGTATTAATGTTTATCTGCAACTCCTTTATTCTCCCTCAAAAATATACACAACACAAGATGACATTTCATAGACAACATCCTTCAAGCAAAATAAGCAAACAAGACAGGCATAAAAGCACTCCTTCAGTCTTCAAACACATTTTGATACGATACAGATTTTATACATATGGTACAAATGTATTGATCTGCACATTTTAATGTGCTAACTCTGCAAATTGGCTGCAATCAATTCCGTGGGCAGAAAATGCCTCCACCAATTTTGGGAAGATCTTAGCAAGCATTAGTTTGAAACCAGTAGAACTGCCCCTTTCACATCTATGCTCCATCTGTCCACTTCCAGTTAGGCATGCTACTGGAGCTCCTTCCATATATGCTTTACAAGCCAATAGAATATTTTGAGATCGTTGCTGCAAGTGTTCCTCCATGAGTGCTTCAAAGTGCTGCACCGATGAGAAATAATAGATTATATCATCATTTTCACGGCAATGATTTCTTGTTTTCTGCTGACAAGAAATATAGTTCTGTTTTTTTTTTTTTTTTTTTTTTTTTTTTTGTCACGTGGATTTCTTATAAATGAAAATAATCAATGCAGAGGCTACTAACTTTCTGATGATATATTATCATCCAGAAGTAATTATCAGCTTATCCATTACTAAATCAATGTAAAATGGAGCAAATTGATCCAAGAATTGATTGTTTTACCTTTGGCGGGCGGCGAAGCAAGTAAAGCATGGACTTCCAGGTCATGAGGAATGCATTTTCATTATAACTCACGGAATTTTTCTCTCCCTCGGCTCTTCCTATCTGCTTATCATACCCAGCTTCATTGAAATAAGGTTTTTCATTAAGCACAAGGGCCTGGAGGGAGAGAAGAACTTGAAGAATATTGGAGCTCTCTGGATTCCACACTTCAGTGCCTGTGCCCGTCCATGTGTTGAGGAGACTGAGGCAGATCTTTCCAGACTCATATAAATTGGGATTGACACGAAGCCCACCAGAATGATAGTATACCAACTGCATGATAGATTACATCAACAAATAAGTTCCTCATCGAATATGAATATATGAGTGGATTAGACAATGCAAAAATAATATACAGATAGCTATAGAAGACAACCTAATTTTAGCAAATTGGACGTCCCACTTGAATCAGGTCATCATTAGACTTGTAAAACTTAAATAACTTACAGGAGGTTCAAGAGGATACTCTGGAGGAAAATATATATCAAAGAAGAACACCCCATCATGATAGGGAGTTCCAGGGGCACCAACAATAGCTGCTCGAAGAAGATCCATTCTTTCCTCATAGATGCGGACATATATTGATTCTGTGGAGGTCATCACAGGTCTTAATAGAAATATGAAGTAAAAAACGAACCAACTATCAAAATAACACTCCAAGCAAAGCAGAAAAAAAAAAAGGATTAAGTGCTAACCAGGAAGATCTTTCTCTAGGGTACTCCATTCTTGTTGGACCTTCTTCAACCAACTTCTTTTAACCTATGAGGTGTAGCATGGAGAAAAGATGTCATAACTGTTTAAACCTATTAATTAATACAGTTTTTAGTGAAAATGGAGTAGTTTCTGACCTCATATATTGAAAACAATCCCTTGCCTGCACCTTCAATAAATTGGTGATCAGAGCAATCGTTGACCATTTCAAATTGTCTGAACTGTCCCACACTCTTGCTCTCTGGTGAAGGTGGAAATTCTTTATTGTCCTGAAAGAGATTGACTTCCCACTTTAAACTTGTGATTTCAGATCTCTGCATCTCACCTGGTATTACAGGTTGCATCTCTGTGCAGAGCTTGCAGTTTTCTGGTATTCCTTTCTCTTCAGGTGTCTCAGATTGATTGTCATCTTTAGAAATAGAGTCATATGGTAATGGGCCAGACAGCGATGTAGAACCAAAGGATTCAAATATACTTGCTGCAATGCCCTTGAAAAATCCAACAGTGGATTGAGGAAGAAAAAAGGAGCTTGATTTCCATGGGCACGTTTTGGACTCATTCTTGCTATTAGAATTTAGCAAATCCTAAGAATGGTACTATAGTTTAGTTTCCAGTTTTTAACGACAGAAACAAAAGATATAAGCTTCTTCATTGATTACAAGAATGTTCATCAGTCTCAGAACAAACAGACTATAATTTTTTTTTTTTTTTCGCTTGCAATGTTAGCATATCCAATGAAGCAAAAGATACTTTTATGAGCAAATCACATAACGAGTTTGTACTGTGCTAGTAGCCAACTTTTATTTGTTCATGCTTTTGTTCCTACATTTTCTCAGCAATCAAAATCAGCTTTAAGAAATTGGTCCATATTTGCAAATCAGCTTGAAGCCGTGATCACCCCTACATATCTGATGCCAACTTTTTCATAAATAACAGAGAGAATTGGCATTACCTTTCCTTTCAAGCTAGAGGATTGTTTGTCAAGATCGATCATCTCTTTTTCCTCATTCATTTCATCAATATTCTGCTCATTCATTGCAGAATTTGTCACTGAATTTCCATATTTATCAATTCGGAAAATGTCACTAGGTTCAACCTGTAACAATGCAAGACAAATTGTGTAAGATGGACGCTTCAATCTGTCACCAACAGTGGAAGAAAACAGAAGAGGCAGTCACCTAAAAGATAACTTAAACCAGAAGCTAAGATTGGTAGAGTCTAATATTTGTAAGTCTTAGATAGTTTGCTTTCCCTTCAAGAAAAAAAAGATAGTTTGCAAAGCTAAAATTATTACACATCAAGGGCCACATTGTTTGTTTTTTGGGGAAGAACTCCCTCACTTGCAAAATCTTTCCACTCTTTCCTATCTAAATATGTAAATCTTAATTTTAATTCAAACCATTTCACCAGGGACACGGTGACATGGACTATTCTAGGAACCTGACAGATTTTCCGCAATTCTAGCAAACAGTCACGAATGGTCTAAGTTCAAAGAAATGCCAAAGCAAACATGCAATTGCTCAAAAGTAGAAAGGGAGAACCAAATCCAGCGGCTTGAATATATACATGCCATTATTTCCGTGACTTGCAATAGCAATAATAACTGAAATAGAAAAAAATATCAAGCAAAAATACATGTCTCACAGAAAAATAACCGAACTAGGACAGACAAATTTTGCTATTAGCACCACAGGATTTTTGTCAAAATTTTCAACAACTGTTGAAATTAGGCATAAATCCCTTTTGGTTAATTATATCATTACACAACAAGCAATCAATCATAGAGACAACATGAACTGCATGCGTATACAATAAGAGGAAGGAGCAAATTTATATAAAACTCTCAAAATCTGATGCACTACTAAAACTATTAGTCTTTAATATAAACAACTAATGAATAAGCAATGCAAATGACTCAAACCTTGGTTTTAACACCAGAAGCCCACACCACCTCCACCACACCATCTATAAAGCCTGTAACATAGCCAATACAGGACAAGTAGCCATTATGAATATGGTGTCTATTACAGTCCTTGCTTTCAGTATCACCCATACTCATCCCCCTACTCAAATGATGCTTATCAGCCTGATCTACATTTCTGAATACGATATCACCATAACAATAGGAGTAGTCCGGGTGCTCAACCAGTTCATAAGCACCAAGAGTTTCTTCCATCTGGTTGGCCTGCACATCAGTAGCCTGGTTCACTGTGGTTGATTTCCAATTCACCCTAACTGTATGTTCCTTTGCATCCACAGCACTTACAACTCCCCATCTTTGGTTGCCAGAAACATGTTGGTCATCACAAGCACTCTTCTCAACAACAAACTGCCCTGGCCAGAATTCATAAGCATTAACAACATTTACGGGGACCAGAGACTGTGAATCCAATCCCAATGAGCTGTCACCATCCTGCCACAAAACATCAACTCTGGTCTTTGTCTTCACAATAACAAAGATTTCATTAAAATTGGAGCAAGAAGATTGTCTCTTCGACCCTTTTCCTATCTTATCATGCTCATTACTGAGCTCAAGGTTAGACTCGTCAAAAACCATCTGCTCCTTCACACCCTTACAATCAGAAAGCATACACCAGTCACCAAGCTGCCAACCTTCATGTGAAAAACACGGCAAAAGAGTCAAGTTTTTTGCAGCCTGCAAATGTTGGGGAGCAGGCAAACTGGATTCACAACCAACAAGAGCACAGGCAATCCAATCAACGTACACTAGACCAGCTTTTACAGAAGAAACAGTTCCTATATCTTGGTTTTCCTTCCAAGAACCACATAACCATCTAGAAGACTTCGAAGCACCAGAAAGCCTAACCTGCACTTTCTGTCCTGGATAGTAGGGATATACTGAATCTTCAAGCATGTTTGGAAAAACAGGCAAAACCTTTTCTTTATCTGGTGCAGTTACCTCACACTTTGTCCCATCATCAAAGATGATAGTGACATTGTCAAGAATTTTCTCAGCCCTTCCTATCCATGGTCCATGGACCACATAATCTCCCAACGAAATGGAACGGATCTTTAAAAGATCCTTGGAATCAACATCTTTTATGATTTTTCCATTAACATTTTCCAAGTCAACTGACATTTTGACATTCACAACTCTCCCCATCTGTCCAGATGGATCTACAGCGGAGCAAACAATGTCCCCATGCACGAAGCCCCTCTCAAATGAGAGGAAATCATCAATTTTGCCTAGGCTTTCCTCCAGGCTTGACAAAATGCAATGTGCCTGCCCACTGTAGAGAAAGTCAAGCTCGCTGCCGCTGTCACTTTCCCAATCAGAATCACTCGAGAGAATATCCATCATCTACAAGAATATATCAACACTTCAATTCAGCAACTTTGTTTCTTTTGTTTTCCTTTTTTTTTTTTTTTTTATAATTTTCCTCCCTAGGTGCACTGGAACTTTGACTCGAAAAATATTTCCTATTATTAAAAGCCCGTATACCTGGAAAGAAAAGCAAGATATAGGTTATTTTAGCATTTGAAATTTTCAATTTAAAGGAGAGGATCATTTCTTTTACCAGAGAAACTTTGAGCTACTCTGAGGTTATCATCAGAAAATGCAGTTGTAATACACGTGAAAATATAAGAAACAACAATAGTGAGCACAAAGAGAGAACGTACCACTAAATTTTCACTTGCTTAAGCAACTTGAAATTCCAAAAGTTGTACCCGTCTGATACTCTAAAACACACTGCAATTGATGGTCTGGCAAAGATCAGCTACAGTATCAATGCTAGTAGAACTCTGATGTTAGTTTATTTTTGGTATTGTTGCCAAGCTTCAAATGTAGATAGTACAAAAATATATCTTGACCTCTGAAAATAGAGATCTTATGCTTAAGCCTTGTAAAGTGATAACAGGAAGCCAATTCAGGCTTACCAAATGCCAAAGGAGATTTGCCCTACAGGGATAAAGGGATCCAACTCAAGATTCCCGATAGCCCACGGGGATGATAGGAGTCAACTTGGACTCCAGCTGCCAAAGGAGATTTGCCCAAGAAATGGACTGAAGCTCTTGCAAGAAGAAACTTCCAATGAAGATTGCACTGTAAGGATATATATCAACAAGATACAAAAAATTTGCCAGAGCAAAAATTCAAACAAAAGGAGATCTGCTCTGTAGCAAGGATGCAATCCTCAGTAAATGATAATAATCTGAAAGTCTCAACTCTGCTTAGTTATTCACTATCAGGTGAACTACCCGGCTAGAGGAAACTTCAGTAACTTTGCCAAAGGAGATTTGCCCCAACGAGCTGAATCCTGATGACTTCCCAACCCGAAGAGATTCACTTCTTTAAGAAATTAAATATATATTGCCAAAAGGTCCTTCTTTCTTCAAGACGAACTTTCTGTCAGGTAGATCCAGTGCCAGAGAAAATTTGCCTCACTAAAAGAGTTCGTTAAACCAGAAGAAGTTTGCAGGAAGACCAGGTCATGCAGACATGTCCTCACAGCTTGATTTAATAGCCAATTTTAGTATTAGAAAGCAGGTGCTTCTCCATCTAGTTTAACATTTCCATGCAACCTGCCATGGAAACAACTAGGATTGATATCATTTACAGAAAATATAAGCAGATAATCTAAGAATCAAGCTAAGATAGCTTTAATCATTTCTAAAGAGTCTAATACAACGAGGTATGCATTGATAAAAATAAAGACGTCAGGCACAAACTGGGGGCCATATGAATTGATGAAAAAAGAAAACCAGAGATGATACTGAGAACAAGATAATTTATCATTCTGAATTATTGTTATCATATTTTATCACAAATAAAAAATAACCACCCAATAATTATATTTGATAAATAGCATCCAGAGGGTGTCTTTAACATTTCAGGAAAAAGGGAAAGATTAAATAGAAATTTATATGACCCTTTGAACATAATTAGCTTCAAATATATAATCCAAAAAAATAAAATTCGGATTCTTCCATTTCAGAAGCTAGATATGCAACTTATTATGGACTTCTTCTCCAGGAAGAAACCTATAAAATCGTGATGGGTACAATTTAAGAAACTCCATAATCCTCTTCCATGAATCGTACTTAATAAACATCAAATTCTACCAATCTCTGTAAACAAAATTCTATACACAAACATATTCCTCCCAAACAATTTATATTCCGTTAATACCCAAAAGAGGAACTAAACTCCAAACTAATTCTAAACTTATTAGGTGTGGAATGTGACAATTAACCACCAAGGAGCCCAACGCACACCAGAAATTTGAACTTAGACTTATCATTAAGACCTCAAGAACTTAAAATTCATCAACTTTTACAATAAACAGAGCTTTCAAAGCCATATATATAAACAAATAAATACATGTGTATGCATGTAAACAAATATATCGAAAAATGATATATAGCAAAGAAGAAGTTGAAAACTGTACCATTTGCCGCTTCTATATATTACTGGAGTCATATAAACTATCGTCGTGAAAACTAGTGAAAACTAGCACAGAATATTGACAAGTCAACCAAAGGAACTTGACCCAGTTCAAAACTTGCAAACAAAACCATGTTCCTCTGATTTTCTCTGACTTCCTTAGCAATTTATTTGGGAATTCAGAGAGGTTAAGTTCCTCCCCAAACCCCATCCATCATGCCATGATCAAGACTCGAAAACATTGCAACAAAGGATCGTCTTTTTGTTTCGCTCTATTGAATTTGGTACAATCTCTCTTAAAAATGGTAGACGTTGGAGGTTTACGAGTTGCCTTCGTGTCCAATGAAATATAGAGACTATTGCTTATGGATACGGCACAGAATATACCAACAGTATCACACACAAATACTCCCTCCACTCTGCACTTTTAACTAAAACCGATCTCTAGAAACCTCTAACTACAACTGTAAAGCATCTGAATTGACTAAGTTGCCCTTTATTTGGCTAAATTACTCTTCATGATTGTATCAAATGGCTAACAATTTGGTAATAATCTACCATTTTTTTTTTTTTTTGTCCTTTCAAATTAAATTTCTAAATAAGCATTTAATTGCTTAAAAAAACCAAGATTCTTTCTTTAGCTTTCCCTATATTTATATCTCTAAAAAAAAAAAGAAAATGGCATTCAATTCCATTGGCTCATCAATCACTTGGCAACAAATTAATGACTTTTCTTTTTTTTTTTTTTTAAATATTTCTGGGTTCTTGTCGAAGGGCATTGTCAGGAAAGACATAGCTAATGCTTCAATTTTCTTTTGCCTGAGTGCACATGGCAGCAGAAACTATGACCTCAAGAGTAATAAAAGAAAAAAAAAATGATTCCTGTATATTATTGAAATGGGAACATAATAATGGCTTCCACATGTTAACTTCTTGATTGATTGCTAATTCACAATAGTTTCTAAAACATTATTTTAGGAACAGCACATAAAGAATATACTTGGAACATTACTCACTGTGTATTCTGAAGTCCATAAACACCACCAATTAGGTGCCTGTAAGTCAAGGGAAAAGGAAAAAATTTTAGGTCAAATCTTTGCATTTATAGAAAAATATTATCTATTGATATAAGTAGAAGGAAATCCTATCAAGCCAACCTAGATATGCAAGAAATTGACATGGTTCGAATGTTCAAACCAAGGAGACCAATTGCATTCTTTTATTTATTTTACTTTTAATGACAAAACAAGTGCTCAATAAGATCGCTTTAATTTGCAGAACAAAGGTGATCATCAAAGCACTAATGTCTGAATAAAAAGCAAGGGTTTATACTAATTGCCATAGTTCATCCTCAAGTATATTCTGATTTTAGGTTCACTTTTCACAAACCCATTTGTGACTTTGATAGATAGGATTCCCTTCTCTTTTATTTCAATAGATAATAGAGAATATATGCTTGCGTTGTTTATTTTGAGAAATTGGATAATATTATATGTAATGTGTATCTGTATTTGAGAAATTTTTAGATAAATTCAGTTTATCATATCTTTATCCAATGAAATAAAACCACATCAGCAACTTGCCTTTTTTTTTAGTTTATTTTATATTAATTCTTTTACATTTTTTTTGTTATAAATAAGATGCTGACGTGGCTTTATTTTATTTTCGGTTTTTTTTTTTTTTTTTTTTTTGGAAAATTCACCCACCAATAGTATCTTGTGGACAATAACAGCATCACCCACCCATCACACTACAGGAAGATCCAATGAGACTTCATAGACAATAACTTGTTGTAGGTATAAACATAATCTTTCAAAATTTTGATTTACTCAAACAGCACTAATTCACTATCTAGTTGGAAAGGCAAATATAATGCTATAAAATGGCAATGAAAATGACTAGTTCCTAACCATCTTTTCCCACTTCAATCAATAACAAAAGTTAAACACAATATTTTATGTCTTCTTTTTTCTCTTTTTAGGTGGATTAATTACAAATTGCCATTTCTTTCTTTCTTTCTTTCTTGTATTTGCCCTAGGTGTGATCCCAAGTTATGCACCGGCTCTATAGTGACTATAATGGGTCAATGCTCAATAGAGTTTGGGTTGGAGCAAGTGTCAGCATACAAGTTGAAGCAACTTTTTTGAACAAAAGGGATGGGATTTTAGGGAAAGATTTTTTAAGTGTCATTATGTAACTATAATATGTACTTGAGATTGCATATGATTTCAATTGTGCTCTTTTGCATGGCCAATAAGGTAACTCTAATCCAAGCTATGTATCTAAACTTAGTTAGGCTATTAACCAAATCATATAAGAATTTATATATACTAGATCCTGTACATGTTGAATTATAATTCAGTAACCGAGTAAAAAAGTGATGTAGTGTATGAAAGATTTATGGATTTCCCTGCTTTTGTAAATAAATTATTTCCATAATTTGAATATATGCCGTCAGATATAAAGAATCAATTAATTCAAATATACGATTTCTTTTCTTGAAAAATATTTTATGTAAAATAAACACATCAGTAAATTATACATATGTAGAAGCTTAATAACCGATGAATGTGGACTCAAAAATTCAGCATTTATATATATATACATATACAATTTTAGTGGAAGAATCACTCTCTTTCTTTATGCAACACTATTGTATTGTATTGTACATATGGGGTCACATGTTAGATGAAGAAGGGAAAGTTTTGTTCTTTATGATTATCATTTAACAATATACATATATATATATTAAAAAGTGGTTTTTTCAATTATGCACAATATGACTAACTAAAGTCTTTCTTTTTCATTGCATTTTTCAAAGTCAATACTATAAATTGCCACATGCTTGAAGCTAGATTTCTGCATCCTTATACAGATATATGGAGCCAGACAGCCTAATTTTCTTGACTTCTGTTATCAGGGAATATAGGCAACTTCTTTCATTAGTCACCTCTGCATTTCTTTCTATTTGCCTTCTTCTGTTAGTTTTTTTAATTGTATACTTTTCTAAAAAGGGAAAGCTTGCTTCAAAAGGAAAGATATAATAAGGAGGGGAAAGCATTTTTGAATCATGCAATGTGATTTTTTTTTTTCGTATTTGATTTGATTTCTCTCGTTTCTCATGCTAAATTTATTTTTCTGATGAAATAATTTTATTCGCTATGTAGTGTAATTTTTTTTATCTTGAAAATAATTGGGATTAAAATTTGAACATAGCATGTTTTGTTGAAAAAAAAATAGAAAATAGAAATTAAAATTAATTGTAGATGACCCGAGTAATATACTATGTCATGCCTTTTATTTATTTAATTTTTGGAAGTGTGACGGTGGATCCATTATGAAGTGCATGCATGAGAGAAAAACCATTTTCTTTTTGCGAAGAAAAATAAATAAAAGGGTGAGAAAGGAAATCCAGCCTTGAGCACTATCTTTCTTTAATACATAAAAACAAAATAAGGTGGCCAAATAGTAATATATCATTCCAATTGCGTTATAATTAAATCACTATTAAGATTTGATGGTGCTTATTGCTTAATTGGTTCGGATACTACCAGAACTTGAAAACGTGTTGGAATTTTATTTGCCCTTTTTCTTTTTTTTTTTTTTTTAAGTTTAATTTTAATCGATCACTCGAAAAAAAAAACAATTATTTTATCATATAGAAATAAATAAATATGTAACTGGGAGGTGATGAAGTGGAGAAAACTATTGTGATTTTTGGGAATTCAATTAGCACAATCATATTTAAAAGGAAAGCGTGGGTGTAACAGAGTGCTTAAGAAAATTCCAAGTCTTTATATTATTTATGCATAGTAGAAGTTAGAAAAGATGATTGAGAGGAAAGAGGTTGGATGGCAAATAATTAAAGTGAGTCCACTTGAAGGCACTTAGTTTGATGGATTGGGATATTCATTCCATATAATATAAACACCGTTGCCTTTCAAGTTTCAACCACCCGTAAAAAAAAGTATAGAAAAATTTGCATATAATGTACTCTTAATTGTTGCAATTATAAGATAAAATGTATAAGAAGTGGCTTAATTTCGTCTTGTTGGCTTCGCCTTTTAACAATTTACCCCTTTTGCTAGGGCATTTTCAACTTCTGATTTCCAAATTTATTTTAGCATTCCTAATTATCTTATAACTAGGTGCAAGGTAAGTTTTTTTCCCATTTTCTATTTACAAGTATTAATAATTATTATTTAAAAATTTTCCGGTACATAAAAACCATGAAGCCAATATAATATCAAGAAAACAAGAGAAATGACATATATATATATATATATATATATTCCCTTAATTTTATTTTGTTTGCTTGTTATTATTTTTTGAAATGTTCTAAGACATTTGCAAGATTTCTAAATTTAGATATATAAATAATTATTTTTTTCACTGTAATCTTTATGATCTTTCGTTAAATGATGAATTTTTATTAATATCTTTAATGAGTTAAAGGCTAAAAAAAAAGGATAAAATAATTTTTATCAACTAAATTTTTTATGTCAACTCATGAAAACAGTAACACGTGTAGTTGTTTGCTAATTTCACGTGTAGTTGTTTGCTAATTTCGATGAATTCCCATCTTTCGTAATCAATGGGGTCACTGTTGGTAGTCGGAACGAGGAGATGGAATGCTAAGTCATTGTCTCTATCCATATGTTTTATGACATTCCAAATAGTTAAAACATGTGTCCATGATATTCAAAAATAAGAATTCTTTTTTTTTTTTTTGATAAATTGTTATTTAGTTAGTTTAAGATTTCATCTAATTAATAAGTTACATTTTTATCATTCAAAAAAATTTATTTTTTAAAATAAACTAATTATGGGAGAGCTAAGAGGTCATCTTCCAATACTAGTAATTTGTAAAAGATACACGGAAGATCAATAATCATTATAGTTTACAAAGTCCAGGATGACCATGAAGCTACAAGCAAATCATAAAAGGCTGTCTTAAGGTTTAATAAAATAATAATATTCAACTAAGTGCAACGACTAATTGCTTTATCCTTGGGAATAACTCGATTCAACTCTGTTACGAGCAAGAGTCTACTAGCGAGGCAACATGAACAGTGTAGGCAACACAAAAACTCTAGCAGGGGAATTCCCAAATAATAATCCTAGAAAAGGTATCTGGTCAAAATGGTGTTTTTTCTGCTTCCTATGGCATCCCAAATGTACACTGGATATAGTTCCATCAAATTGTATCAGAAAGTTGCAGCAGAATATAAACATGGGAAGCCATTATTGTGAAAATATGTCGCGGGGAAAATCCCTCTTAAGCAGCAACTGCAACCTTTTCTTGCTTTTTGGCTGCTGCCTTTTTAGACTTTGGAGAATCAATTTTCCTTTCTGGTTTCTCAATTCCTTGAATATCAGTTATTCTTAATTTAGTCAGTTCCTGAAAAGCAGAGGAACATGAGTTGAGAGAAAACAAACACAAACTTGAATTTAACTAAAACCATTTAAATTACTGATCCTTGGCTGACCTGCCGATGTCCTTTGGTTCTGCGGTAATTCTTCCTTCTCTTCTTCTTGAAGATAATTACCTTTGCATCTAATGCCTATGAGAAAATGAAGTACAGCGGTTAAATTTTACAAGCATAACCCAGAAAGCATATTAAACTGTTGACTGTTAAGAATGCATAGTTTTGCTAACTAAAAAAAAAATAAAGGGGAGTCCATTTAACAAAGTACTCTTTTCCTCAAAAAAATAAAGGGGAGGAAAATCCACAGTTCACTAGCATATAATGGTTGAAGCAATGTGTCCCTACAAAATCTCGTCAAAGTGAAATCTCAGTCTCCATACACCAGCAAACTTTTACAATGAAACACCCTTCTCATGTGAAGCAAAAGAGGAGATCGATATCACACCAGAAACCTCTTTGCATAAGTTCAAAAACCTAGATCAAGTTCAAGCACGTGCATTAAGAATACAATATAATGTCTTCCCATTTATCATAAAGATTTAATCACCTTACATTTCTTATCACTCCTCAATCCGATCACCAAGAGTACATACAATTTCGCATACCTATAAATAACCAAGCATTCATCTAAAGCATAAGAATTTACTTTTAAGCAATTCGTTAGTTCCAAGCATAGAATTCATCTATAACCAGATTATTCAGCCACCTCAATCTGATTTATGGTAATTCTCTGTCCCCACTATCTGACATGTTTGATTTCTTTCATCAACTTTTCATTAATCCACCACACAAGCCCTACTAAGGCTGGAATGGTGAGACTGCAATTTATCAGAAACCTACTAGTTCACAAATATAGACAGCAATTAGATGGGATCTATACATCTAAGAGTTAAACTGCACTATAACCCATACAGAACTAAGTCTTATTTGTTGATTAATTGACTTAATTTAAAAACAAGCAAAGGTGACGAATCTAAGTCAGATGATCATCAAAACAACTTGAAAAGGATCTGGAAACAAACTTGGCAAGATGAACTTGAAACTTAATTCCTTCCAAGGGATAACTTTTGCAAGAAACACATCCCATTGAAACCAAAAGAGATTGACCACATCGCTTTAGCGTCTAACTACTAGCACTTCCATAAATCACTGAGATTTGCATGCAAGTTTATGAGTGTTCTCTGGTGTACTTGCACATGTGAGAGTATGAGAAACAAAGAGAGGAGCAGAGAGGGATTAGATTCGTCACACTTACATGTTGCTCAACAACTGCATGAACAGCTGCATCTGGCACCATGGGCCTGCCAATAATTGTTTGAGTACTTGATCCTAACAACAGAACCTTGTTCAAAATCAACTGCAATAGACAAATTATGGATGAATCAAGTAAAAGAACAGTTCTTTTTCTTTACAAAAAAAAAAAGTCTAGAAGTAAATATTCTATCGGACAAGTAGCAGTTAGCTTCAGAGCAGACATCAAGAAATACCTGACATCATCCCCACCTTAGCCCCACCAAAATGATTTGTATTGATATATTAAAACAAGGAACAGGAAAAGGTATGCATGAAAAAGTGAGAGAGAGTAGAAACAGGTATGAGGATGTAACCAAAGTTAAGTTTACCGCTTACTTTCTCATGCGTAAGTGAGAACAAAAAAGGGACTTGTGGAATGGCACATCATCTGAACCAGTTTAATATTGCTCAACTACTAAGATATTCTTTCTTTTAAAAAAAAAAAAAAAATTGAAGGCATGAGGATATCGTAAAACCAGCTTCCACAGTTCGAATTAACTGCATGTTCACTTTATAACTGTGAGAATCACAAGAGTAAGCAAGGCAACACAGCCTGATCTTGAAATGTGAGTTTTATTGAACATAAAACTCAACCAAAGAAGACTTATTTCCAAGCATAATATTTTTGCATCACCCCAACTTAACCTAACAAAACCTTGTTTTGTTTTCGTATTTGATTCAGGCACAGCTCACAGACCAATACTTTTGCTGCTCCACCCTTAAGTTATCCAAGAACAACAATCTCTGACCAACACCAAGTTATTACTTTTCAGGCAGGTAGTTTCCACTTTCTTATAGAGATGCATCCTCATGGTTACTCTCCCGAACTAAAGTCACCTACCCAATTCACATGAATGCATTTAGTTATGACTCATCTATTTTAGACTATATGCTCATAATCTTACCATCTGTTATTGAAAAGACTCTTAATTGCTCAAAATTTTTATAGCAATCTCCTTTGACGCACTAAAAATAACTGCATGGTTAAAGATCACTTTCACAGGCCCACAGGTGTTTTTTCATTTTGGGGCTTTTGTAACATAAGCCATGACTTTTCCTCACCTTTAGTAATGAATATATTTCTTATTAAAGAAAGACAACCACCGTGATTCCCACAGCACCACCTAGCCAGAATCAAGAATCACTAAAGCACCCATTTTCAAAAGGTTTTGAACAATCAAATTGAGCATAACGTTCTATGATACTAAAATGAAGTCGACAAGAGCAATCTTACTTAACAGATACAAATATGCATGTATACTCTGCACCTCCTTAACGAACTTATTCTTCAATTGTTAATAGATGACGAACGCAGCAGACATTAATGGAGCAAAACCAAACAAATGAGGATTACCTATCAGCATTCACACTAATCTATGCACGATGTAAATGTGCCTGTGTGCCTTGAAATGGTAAATTGGTGGTGGACAGACAGATTTATAGAATTTCGAATGCCTTAAACAATAATGGAATTGAATTAAGAAGCACGAATTCAAAACTCACCTTGTCATTTACGTCGCAGAATTTCAATCTCTCAGTGAAAATAGAATCCCCATTGCTCACCTTGAATTGATGCGATCCAATCTACAAAGAAAAAAACACATGATCTTAACATCAACGTATAAAGAAGACTCCAGATGACAAGGCGAGGTAATGACATCCAATCGAATAAACCTGAACAACAGCGAAAACCGGCTCGTATGGTTTAAAGAGTTGGTCGGACTTGTCGAGTGGTCCAATTACTTTGTAACCAATAGCTGCAGCCTCCTCTTCCTTCTCCTGCGCCGAGTACTCTATGTTCAAAGCAGACCCCGTTGGCTCCTCTCCTTCACTATACTCTCCCTCACTATCCTCTCCCTCCGTCTCTTCATCTTCCTCGTTATCATCGCTTTCGTCCCGTGAACTTGACGCGAAATGGCGACGATGGTGGTGAGACCAGAGAGAACACCAGGTGATATCAGCTTTCGTAAAAATGGAGGATCTGAAGATGAGAGATTTGATAGAAATTGAATTGGGGATAGAAGGTGAAGCTTTGAGAGAATGGTGCAGTGTGGTAGGGTTTGAGGAGAGAAGAGCTACGGTTTGACGGGTTAGGCTGTGGAGACACCGCCTCTGTGCCATGGCTGGTGATGATGGTGGTTACCCAGGACGTGAAAAACCAAATTCAGCTAGTTCAGTGTTGTTGAGTGTTCATTAGGGTTTAGCACACGTGGAATGGGGGTTTTGAAGGTTTCCTATTTCTTAGTGCTTACATTTTGCTGTTTTTACCGGTGCGGGTACAAGAACGACAAGTTGTTTTGCATGAGGCATCCTTAGTTAGCTGTCGTCTTATTTGACGAGCTAATCGACCTTGAACAGCGTATCATTTGGTTTTGTCGTTGAGACGTAAAAACTGCTTTGTGCAACCAAAAACAAATTACATTACATGGCTTATACAACAGGGGAAAAAAAAAAGAATTGCGTGGTTAAATTATTATTTAAAAAATAATCATTTATGAATAATAAAATAAATCCTGACTGCTATCAAAAATTTCTCTCCCAACTGAATATATTTTATGAGAAAAAAAATTGAGATCGAATTAGTAAATTATTATTCAATTCAGCTCTACTCTTTAGTGAAACTATTTCAATTTATTTTTTATTTTTTGAAAGGAACTATTTGAATTTAATTAAAAATTAGCATTAAATTTAACTACTTTCATAAATCAATTTCGAGTAACTTATGAGTATTTTCATACTAATTTATTTGATACCGGAGAGTTTATAAGTTAGCTTCAATTTAATAATCAAAATATGGGTTTTGATTTTTATTTGATTTAGTCGATATTTTTTTGATACTCTATATATTTCTCGTTGCCCCATTATTAGTTAGTTCTCTTTCTTTACGGAGGCAAGGGAAATGATATAACCCAACTATAGAGTGCCACCTTATCGCGGTAAAAAATTCTATCACCTTGATGAACTCCAAAAAAATCAAATTTAATAAACATAAACCGATTATCTTATAAATTTTTTTTCATGTAGTTTTGGTTTTGGTTGACAATATATGGTATGCTATTATTTTATTTATATATATATATATATATATATATATATAATTATTTTTTTATGCATGACAGCATATGAAAATATTTAGTGTTGCATAAAAGACTTACTTATATACAATATTTGCTTACGAATCTAACTAATGCTATTCAATTTGGTTTAGTTGGGCTATTCAATAAAAATGATTTGGCTTAATTTTTATTTTTCAAAGTTCAGTTAATGGAATTTGGTTCGTGCTTCTCTGAAGATAATAGAATAGATTGAATATTTGATTTTTATAAAAAAATATGCGAATCTAAATTCAAATTAAAGATAATAGGTTCAAATTTTCAGTTAAATTGCTTTATTTTGGAAGGTAAAAATTGTGATTTTAGTTATTTAGTTCCATTTTTTATTAATAAAACAAAACTATTTTGATTTGGTTCTTTACGCTGTTAGGTTCGGTTTCATTTTTACTTTTTTTTTTTTTCAAGTCCGATTTTTCAGTTAGGGTGATCCAATTGAATCGAATGCTCACCAAATATACCTGCATAAAGATAAAATAATCAATTGAAATCCCAGCACCATTGGTCCGACCTGTTCTCTTCCAGTTCTAGACTTGGTTTTAGGCCTACCTTGGCGCAAATCCAATTCCCAAAGCAAGTACGCAACCATGAGTCCATGACACCGCCGGTCATATGAGCGTTAAATGAAAATCTTACTCTTTACTGATTCGATCCAAATTCCTGGCCAATTGCAATTCTCTCCCGCGCAAGATTCAAGTACTTGACCAGTACAATTTCATTTTCTTCAACTCGAAGGAAACCCAGCTATATAGTTTACTTTTCCCTTTCCCAAATAACTAAACAGATCTTAACCAGAAAAAAAAGAAAAAAATGGCGGGCCGGTCAGGGTCTGCACCCACGGCGATGATCGTCACCAATACACCATCGCCGGATCTCGCCCTCACCAACCTCGCGTACTGTTCGGCAACCGATCTCCACAACTTCGCTGTCCCTGGAACCAAGCTCTTCATGGCTTTGATCGGCGACTCCTTTGTTCTATCTCTTTCATATCCTTTAATGCGCATTCTCATTTTTCCTAATCATCTGCATTTCAGCCGTGGAATATCTTTCTTTCTTTTTTCCTCTAGAATCTGAGTTTTTATTTTGAGATCAATTTTGTTGTCTGAATGGTTTGAGAATAAAAATTTTGCTGTCCATAATTGTTTTCAGAGACTCAATGCCATCACATTTGTCTTATGATATTGATAATTACATTTTCATATTCGGCCAATTACCGTATTTGGTGAAATTCAAAATTTATGTAATCATGATACTGCTATTAGGTTTAATTGCTGCCGGTGATTACATTTTTCATAGAAATTTAATAGTTCTAAGTAAATGAAATTTAGGTTTTGAGGTGTTTGCAACACTTCAATCAAATTCAGTATTGAAGGAGAAGCATAGCACATATTTGAAATGCGTTTTAATCATGTAATTTATTTATTATGGTAACATTTTAATCTCCTTGAGCCTACACTTGTTTGCCCCAGTTAATACAAGATAATGTTCAGTGCATATTATTCACATATGATATTGTTCTAGTCGATGAAATAGCCAGGAAATAAACTGAAAGTTGGAATTATGGAGAAACTCTAGAGAACAAGGGTTTTAGGTTAAGCATATGTTAGTCAAAATACATGCACTTCAAGCTCAGCCCCATTAAGAAGAATGGAGGTGAATTGAGGTCAAGTTTGATAGTATTTTGGTGCCTAAATGCAGTCAATTCAGATATCTAGGCTATGTATTTTACTATTTTAGAAGAGATCAAGACAAATGAATATCTAAATTATAGAATGAATGAATTGGAAGAGTGCTACAAGTGTTCTATGCAATAGGAAAATATCTTACAGAGTGAAAGGCAAGTTCTCTAGAACAGTATTGAGACTTACGATGGTATACTGGAGTAAATGTTGGTCCTTGAAAGTCCAACATATTTATAAGATAACTGTTGCAAAAATTCAAATACAGATGTTAAGATGGTACGCAAGATTGGACAAGATTAAAAATGATTACATACGACAAAAGGTGCAAGTAGCACAAGTTAGAGATAAAATGAAAGAAGGATTTCTGAGATGATTTGGTCTATTTAGACTCCCATTTGTCCCTTTTTGTAGATAGTGGAGCGTGTTAAAGCTGGAAGAGGTAAACCTAGATTCACATGGAGTAAAGTTGTCCCAAAGACCTATTACTTCTTTGCATTAGTGAGTGGAATGAAAACAAAGGAGTCATTTAGTAATACCAACTAGTTTGGAATAAAAGCTTAGTTATTGTTGTAATAACATTTAATCTACCCCTTATAACTGTTACAAAATCTATCCATTACAGCTGTTATTACATTTTGTGTCCTTAACAAAGAATTACTCCTCATGAAAACATTCGTCCTGGTCATATTGCCCTGAATGCTATTCAACGTCGGCATGCAAGAGTTTCTTCTGGAGACTCCATTTCTGTCAGCAGGTTACATTGATACCTTATCTAATTCCTTCATTGTCCTGCTCCTTTTTATGGTTTCTGATTATCTAATTGTTCTTTTGATGAACCTGTTAGGTTTATCCCTCCTGATGATTTTAATCTCGCATTGTTGACACTTGAGTTGGAATTTGTGAAAAAGGGCACTAAGAACGAACAGGTATGCAGTGTATCAGCCTCTTTCATTTTCTCCTTTTGTGTTTTCTAATTTGTAGTTTGAGGAATGACGATGTTGTCCTTTTTCTCTATAGGGAAAAAAAAATTAATCCATGGTATCCAGATTTTATATTGCTTCTTTTTTTTTTTTTTTTTTTTTTTTGTTATAACATAGGTTAACTGGATTGAAAGAATTTTATGATTATGCAGGTAGATGCTATTTTACTGGCCAACCAACTCAGGAAAAGATTCATTAACCAGGTGAGTTATTATATATCCATTGTGCATTGCTTATGCTTGTGCTGGCTGAATATGACTTCATTTCCTGTTTTTTTCCTTAAAGATTTTAGACTTTTTATCAGAACCATTTGGATTACTGAAGTTTTGTAATTTCATGTGGATGTTGCCTGGTAAAGTTAGAAAATTGTTACTTTTACGAGAATGTGGGTGCATGTCCTTGCTTATCCAGATTGCTTAGTGTTCATATCACATCATTGCCAAACATGAAGAAAAATGAAAGAACAATCGTGTCCAAAAATCAAGATGCCAAAAGCATAATTGGATTTTTTTTATTATGAATAGATGTAACGAAATTATGAGTTTGTGCTTTGCTTTTGCCCATTTCCTATCACATAAAATGAATGTTCTGAAGCTAGCCGTAGCTGGCTGTAACAATCGAATTGTAGGAAAAAATAGAGGATTGGATATGATCACATTTTCGAACAGTTGGAATTAACTGGTTGATAAGACCGGGAGTAATCTTCTTGTGATGTTATAACCTCCTCCCTTTTCCTCTCCCCCTCTCTCTATACATAGATTCAACTTACCAGACTTCAATATTCAATTCTGATCCGTTTTGATCCTGGTTCTGTTTCTTACTAATCTGGGGGCATATTTTGTTGTAGTTATGGAATTTGATATTGTCTTATGCAGGTTATGACCACTGGGCAAAGAGTATCATTCGAGTATCATGGAAATAATTATATTTTTACAGTCAATCAAGCAGCAGTAGAGGGCCGAGAAAGATCTAATGATCTTGAAAGAGGGATGATTACAAGTGACACTTACTTTATCTTTGAAGCATCAAATTCAAGTGGCATCAAGGTCAACATCTAATGATTATATTTTCATCTTATCGTTTTTCTTTCTTCACACATTTGTTACTTTATATTCTTCTATACTTTATTTCTAGATTTTGCAACTTTGAGATGGCAAAAGTTACAGTTGTGGATTTTAATGGTATGACCTGGATATGCATGCTCCTTCCCACCTTTTCATCACTTCTTGTTTGGACTTGGCACGCCTTTTCTTTTCACCTTTTACATGCATGGGAAATCAAATTATTTTCCTATGTTTATTGTTGATAACACTTTCTATGTGTTTGTAATGGTTTCAAGCCTTATGTTCTCACAGCAGTTTCTATATAATGTATGAAACAGTACAATCCTAGTTTTTATAGAATTTGCACCTGATGAACACATGCATACTTTAAATGGAAGTGGATGTGTTTGTGATGGTATACTATGATAGACATCTGCAAAAGTTGAATTTGTTTTCCTAACTTCTCTTACTGCTTATCTTCATTTCAACTTAGTTTTTGTCATTTTGGTATGATGACCCAATGTGACAGAACACATTTTGTACTCTTTGCTCATCCAGTTGTTAACTTTATTGAGCTATTGATTTGTTCTATGCAGATTGTTAATCAACGAGAAGCTGCCAGTAGTAACATTTTTAGACACAAGGAGTTTAATCTTCAGTCGCTGGGTATAGGAGGCTTGAGTGCAGAGTTTGCAGATATATTTCGAAGAGCCTTTGCCTCCAGAGTTTTTCCACCACATGTGACAAGCAAGTAATAAGACCAATTCTTCAATTTATATGCATCTGCACCTTGGAATGTACATTTATGTTCTTAATAATAATGAAGCACTTGATTTTCTAGATTGGGGATTAAGCATGTAAAGGGCATGCTGCTTTATGGGCCTCCTGGCACAGGAAAAACTCTCATGGCTCGTCAGATTGGGAAAATGTTGAATGGGAAGGAACCAAAGGTTTGAACATGACTTTTCCTTCTTTTATGCTCGACTTAATAGAAGGCAAAAAAAAAAAAAAAAAAGAAAGTAAATTGTATCTTTTTGGGGGCTAGTGTCATCTAAAAAGTGCAATATTGTTCTTCTTCTATTTTAAAAAGTCAAGAGGCTTTCATTTTATTTTTTTTGTCTATGAATTTTTGGCGAATTCTGTAAAATTGGTTTCATGATATCTTGGACTAGTCGTATGGCAATCATTGTTTTGCTAATCCTGTTTATGTGGCTCTCAGGCACATTGAAATGGTTAATATCTTTGCTATTTTCCTATGAGCAACGTATTATAGTTGGTTATTAATGTAAATGCATGGTTCCACTTCCAATTACTTTTATTTGGGATAATTAATTGCAATCATGTATGAAAGTTGGTTGCCTGATTGAACATGCAACTTTTTTTCTAGCAGGAACAAAAACTTCTTTTTGTGTTATATTTACTATTTAATGCTGACAATCAAGATAATGTTTTATTGTTGAACTGTGCTAGATTGTTAATGGTCCTGAAGTCCTAAGCAAGTTTGTGGGTGAAACTGAAAAAAATGTTAGAGACCTGTTTGCTGATGCTGAAAATGATCAAAGGGCACGTGGTAAGGACCTTATCAGTCAAGTATAATTTAGCCATCCGTTTTGTTTCCTTGATGATAATGGCATTTCATCCTTTTGCTCTTCAGGTGACCAAAGTGATTTGCACGTGATAATCTTTGATGAGATTGATGCTATATGTAAGGTATGCAATTCTCACATCTATATTAAAATTAGGTCAAATGCTTGTGAAATCAGAAATATCACCTACTTTTCTAATTTTTTGGTGGCTTTGTTTAATTAATTGCTGTTGAAAATCTTACTACTACATTTGCCCCTAACTACAATTTTTTTCACTATGCTGTGTTAAATAACCATTCTTCATTTGACTGAGCTTGTGATTCCTAATTATATGGCAACTCTAATTTGGAAATTTACTTGCTTTTGGTAGTCCTTCTATTAGAAATCATGGTGCCATAGCTGCCCATGAAAACAATGCTCTTTGAGTGTTCACTATAACCATAAGATCTTGAGCATTCATGTATGTTGGATTTGAGGATGTTTGCTCTGCAAATCTAAGTGTTTTAGGCCGTAAATCTTGCCTTTGATTTATATTGCAGTCAAGAGGATCAACAAGAGATGGCACAGGAGTTCATGACAGTATTGTGAACCAGTTACTTACAAAGGTCAGTAAAGAGTGTGTAAATGCATTGTGAACTGGCTGTTGTACTCTATGTTTGTGGATTGTGATGTCAGACTCAGAATGAGTAAAAGGTTACTTGTGTTTCAGATAGATGGCGTGGAGTCTCTAAATAATGTATTACTTATTGGAATGACCAATAGAAAGGATTTGCTTGATGAAGCACTTTTGAGGTTATTCTCTTTCTTTCAACTCTTATATGTTGTATTTAAATTCTCTAACATCATCTACGTGTGAGTGTCAAATAATAATGCAAGTGAGTTTGTATTTAGTTGAAAGTCTATTAAGAACTTTTAGTTATTTGTCCTTTCTCATGGGGGATCAATGACAAGTCAGATAAAGCGTGCGTAATGGATCATAAATTGCTAGTACATTGAGCAAGGATTTTGTTTTCTTGCAATTGAAGAATTAACTAATTTATTGTTATTTCCTTACTTTTTATGTGTTTAGCTGGAGTTAACAAACTGATCTATGTGCTACAAATAATATTTGACACGTTCCTTTAATATATGACTGAACGTTTTGAACCTGATGGTTTGTAGACCTGGACGATTGGAAGTTCAAGTTGAGATAAGCCTTCCTGATGAAAATGGCCGCTTGCAGATTCTTCAAATTCATACAAACAAGATGAAAGAGAATTCTTTTCTTGCTCCTGATGTGAACCTTCAAGAGCTTGGTATGCAATCCTAATGCATGATTGTGGGATTTGTATAAATTTTAGTTAAATTATAGTACTACCCTATGTGTTCATTTGGATATTGAACTGTTAAGGTATTAAAATTCTTATGATTTATGTGAGAGATGGTCGATTATCAGAAGTTCCAACCTTTAGGTACTATTGAAAATAAAATAGCCTTTTGAGGAGGGGGTCTCAGGACATATGGGAAAGGTGTTAGTGCTGCAGATGGGTGATCGTGTAAAGTTGCTTGTAGTTTCTTATATCTTTCATCATCTCTCAAGTTCCTCCTAAAGATCTGGATGTGTATATCACAAGTTGATGAAAGTTGGTCTGGAGGGAAAAAGTTGAATTCATTTGTGCTAGTTTCCACTCCCCAGTCTCCCATGGATTGATTTAATGTGAATTGGCAAATGATAGGATACTAAGCAATTATCCATGTATGAAATTGTTATTCTTGAACAGGCCTTCTCTGCTTGGAAGGGAACCTTATGTTATTAAGGTGACTTTTTAATTGGGCCTCTGTCATATCAGTGGATGTGAGTGATTACCTCAAAACCTCAACCATGCATATCCTTTTAAGTTTCTTCATTTAATTTTGAAGATGTTGACAATAATTTGAGCTGAATTACTTATAAAAAGATGAGTAACATTGGGGATGTAACAAATGTAAAGACAGTGATGGGATTTGTTTACAAAGTTGCTTTTCTGTACCAGCTGCTCGGACCAAGAATTATAGTGGAGCAGAACTTGAAGGTGTTGTCAAAAGTGCAGTATCTTTTGCTTTGAATAGACAACTAAGTATGGATGACCTTACCAAGCCAGTGGATGAAGAAAGCATTAAAGTTACAATGGAAGATTTTCTACATGCACTCCAAGAAATTATTCCTGCATTTGGAGCTTCCACCGATGATCTTGAACGATGCAGGTAGAGTAAAAAATAATTGAAGCTTTAAATGCATCAAAAAGTCCACTTACTAATGGTTTAATCTAGTAGAACTACCTTAACATGTTTCGAAGCCGGCTTTCAAGAAGTCATCAGTCTTGGTGTGATGTGAATCTCACTGCAGCTTCTGAACATCATAGCTTTGAACTTAAAGCTCTGGGCATTTATATGGAGTTGAATTCTTTGTTTTGCACTGCATGGATAAAATAATTTCTATCTAAACTAAAATATATTATATCTGTAAATGAAAGAGTGAAACTTTGTCGATGACTGAATTTTGCCACAAACATGACTTCTAGACTTAACGGCATGGTGGATTGTGGTGATCGACATAAGCACATTTATCAAAGAGCTATGTTACTGGTGGAGCAAGTTAAAGTTAGTAAAGGAAGTCCACTTGTAACTTGCCTTCTGGAAGGCCCAAGTGGAAGGTAGGTCCTTATTTTATTTTTAATTTATTTTAACTTTTTTGTAATTTTTAAAAATTTATGAACTGTGGATTCTAATAAAATAATCTTGGACAGTGGTAAAACAGCAATGTCAGCAACTGTTGGGATTGACAGTGATTTTCCATATGTCAAGATAGTAAGCTCTTGCCCTATATTTTGTTCATAATTTCAAGAATCCTTTGTTCCGTTAATATGTTATCTGTTTCTAACTTCCGGAGTTTCTGTTTCTATTTTGTAGGTTTCGGCTGAATCAATGATTGGCCTTCATGAAAGCACTAAATGTGCTCAGATTGTTAAGGTTTGTTGATTGGCAATTAAGGTCTAGTGAATCTAGGGTTTTTTCCTTCTTCCCATTGGCCCCTCCTCTTTTCCCTTTTATAATTTGGACATTTCACTTCTTTAAATGTCTATGCTGATGCTCACAGAGACAGCAGTGGTCTACTGCAAATTGGCAATAATATAGATTTCTTGGTTTATTTTTGTATGATGCTCATTAAGGCCTTTGCTGTCTAATGTTTATAACTTCATCTTTTTAATAGGTGTTTGAGGATGCATATAAGTCACCACTAAGCATTATAGTCCTTGACGATATTGAGAGGTATATTCTTCTAAATCAGAATTTGAATTTGCATTAACCTTAATCACTTGTTTGTTCCCTAGTTCAGTGTGTTGATAAATGTTATTCTATGTATTGTGTAGACTACTTGAGTATGTTGCCATTGGCCCGCGCTTTTCAAACTTGATTTCCCAGACATTGTTGGTTCTCCTCAAACGCCTCCCTCCTAAGGTTTAATTTCTCTTGCTTTTTTTTGGCTGCATTTGCAAGACTGTTATATATCTCATGATCATGTCTCCTTTGTGGCTGAAATAAATAATTGTTCTGACATGACTCTCGCATGAAATGCGTGCCATGCTAATTATATTTAAAATAAAATGAGAGAGAGAGAGAGAGAGAGAGAGAGAGAATTCCTCATGGCTTCAAGGTTAGATTGAATTTCATGTATGATATTATCTCTCTCTCTACACACACACACACATTATTTAACTTTTTTTTTTTTTTTTTTTTTTTTTGAAGATGATGGAAGGAGGAGGAGAGAAATTGGTCTAGGCTTTAGGGTTAGACTAAATTATATGTATAATACCATATATCTCTGTCTCAATCTCTCTGTGTCAACATTGGACCTGGGACCCTTGAAATGGTCAGAAATGTAAATTGTGCTTTTTTATCATGTCATTCTTTTTCTAATATCCGCTTTCATCAAGTTAATATTGATGCCAAGCAAAGTAGCGGAGATAATTTGAAATATTTTTGTAAAAAAAAAAATTCCTGAAGGGGAAATTTTAAAATCATTTGATATATTAATAAATAAGACAAAGCATAAAATAGGGAACAACTAACTGGAGTCTGCTACATAAATCTTTTGCCTCCATTCTATTATGTTCATAACTATATCCTCACTAATATCCAAAGACCATATATCCTTAATGATAACTTCCCTCGAAGTAGTTCTTGGTGAACCTCTTCTCTTTTTAGCTCTCTTCAGGACAGTAAATGATCATATAATGAAATTTATTACGTATTTTTATGGTGCATATATCTTTCATCTGCTATGTTTTGTTAAATTATTTTGTGTTATATGTCATTTGGTAGTTTTTCTGATCTTGCCGAACCTGTAATTATCACACTTTTGAACCATACATTCAGGGAAAGAAACTTCTGGTGATAGGAACCACGAGTGAAGTCGGCTTTTTAGATTCAATTGGCATTTGCGATTCTTTCTCTGTAACTTACCATGTTCCCAGATTGAAGGCAGACGATGCAAAGAAGGTAAACAGTTCATTCATAGTCTTGTTTTCACTTCTTTTGCTGCTCAGTATCATTTCCTTATCATTATATTATGCAACTGTACAAGGGAATCATAGGGTGCTGGTTGATGTGCTTGTTAATGTTAGAGCCCTGTCATTTACAAACTCTTGCTGTTTTAGTCTAGTTTTCGTACTACATTGAACCATTGGTTATAAATCAGAAAAAACTCCTCGGTTCTTTTGTATCTTGAAGTTTAAAATCTTTGAAAGGCTTATTTGGTGGTTTGAAAAATGTTATGTGGTTTTACATTGCAACTATGATGTTGATGGTCAAGTGGTGTTTCTTCATTAAAAATAGTGTTTTTTGCCACTTGCTTTTTAAGGGCAATTTCTTTGCTTCTAGCTCGATTCAGAAATTCTAACAAATTCACAACATATTTGAGCATGGGAGCTGGCAATGGCTTTATTGTCACTGGAATGTGCCTCATGATAGATA